>NC_053023.1:601718657-601875663 GCF_003073215.2 Triticum urartu | reverse complement strand
CTTCTTTCATTCATGAACATATCATTTTCATGGTCTAGCAAATAGTGTTCTAAAGGATCACTAGGAGGTACGACAATAGAAGCAAGACCAATAATTTCATCCTTACTAGGTAATTCTTCCTCACGATGTTGTTTACTAAATTTAGAGAAATTAAACTCATGAACCATATTATCCAAGCCAATAGTAACAACATTCTTTTCGCAATCTATCCTAGCATTAATAGTGTTCAAGAAGGGTCTACCAAATATAATGGGACAAAAGCTATCTTGCGGAGAAGTAAGAACAAGAAAATGAGCGGGATATTTAGTTTTCCCACACAAGACTTCAACATCTCTAACAATTCCAATTGGTGAAATAGTATCTCTATTGGCGAGTTTAATTGTGACATCAATACCTTCTAACTCAGCAGGTGCAATTTCATTCTTAATTTCTTTGTATAAAGTATGCGGTATAACAGTAGCACTCGCACCCATATCACATAAGCCATGATAACAATGATCTCCTATTTTAACAGAAATAACAGGCACGCCTACCACAGGTCTATGTTTATCTTTATCACAAGGTTTAGCAATTCGAACTGAATAACATGCCCATCAATATTATCAGACAAGAGATCTTTAACAATAGCAATATTAGGTTCTACTTTGACTTGCTCAGGAGGTGTATAAGTTCTAATATTGCTTTTACGAACAACAGTTGAAGCTTTAGCATGATCCTTTATTCTAACAGGGAAAGGTGGTTTCTCAACATAAGAAGTAGGAACAATAGGATCATTATAAGTGACAGTCTTTTCTTCAACTTTAATAGGTGCAGCTACTTTTACTTCTATGAGAGGATGATATTTAAAACACTTCTCCTTTGGGAGATCAACATAAGCAGCAAAAGATTCACAGAAAGAAGCTACTATCTCAGAGTCAAGTCCATATTTAGTGCTAAACTTACAGAAAATATCGGTGTCCATAAAATATTTAACACAATCAAACTTAGGTGTCATACCTGACTCTTTACCTTCGTCGAGGTCCCAATCTTCAGAGTTGCATTTAATTCTATCCAATAAATTCCATTTAAATTCAATAGTCTTCATCATAAAAGAGCGAGCACAAGAAGTATCGAGCATGGTGCGATTGTTTTCAGAAAGCCGAGAATAAAAATTTTGAATGATCATTTCTCTTGAGAGCTCATGATTGGGGCATGAATATAACATTGATTTACGACTCCCCCAAGCTTGAGCGATGCTTTCTCCTTCGTGAGGCCAGAAATTATATATATAATTGCGATCACGATGAACAAGATGCATAGGGTAATACTTTTGATGAAATTCCAACTTCAATCTTTTATAGTCCCATGATCTCATATCATCACATAGCCTATACCATACCAATGCGTCTCCCTTCAAAGATAAAGGGAAGACCTTCTTCTTAGCAACGTCATCGGGTATACCTGCAAGCTTAAATAATCCACAAACTTCATCCACATATATTAAGTGCTCATCAGGATGCTTTGTTCCATCTCCTGTAAAAGGGTTAGCTAGCAGTTTTTCCATCATACCCGAAGGAAATTAAAAAAGGAGTTTCATTTTCAATAGGTTCAGTAGGTTGAGGAGCAACTCTTTGCTCTACTGGACGGGGTGAAGATACCCCAAACAAGCCCCTCAGAGAATTACTTTCCATAGTAACAAGTGACAGTAAATTTCAGCACACTATATAAATTTTTCCTTACCATATTCCACCTACCAAAGGCGCTACACTCCCCGGCAACGGCGCCAGAAAGGAGTCTTGATGACCCACAAGTATAGGGGATCTATCGTAGTCCTTGCGATAAGTAAGAGTGTCGAACCCAACGAGGAGCAGAAGGAAATGACAAGCGGTTTTCAGCAAGGTATTCTCTGCAAGTACTGAAACAAGTGGTAACAGATAGTTTTGTGATAAGATAGATTGTAATGAGCAACAAGTAACAAAAGTAAATAAAGTGCAGCAAGGTGGCCCAATCCTTTTGTAGAAAAGGACAAGCCGGAACAAACTCTTATAATAGGAAAAGCGCTCCCGAGGACACATGGGAATATCGTCAAGCTAGTTTTCATCACGTTCATATGATTCGCGTTCGATACTTTGATAATTTGATATGTGGGTGGACCGGTGCTTGGGTGCTGTTCTTACTTGAACAAGCATCCCACTTATGATTAACCTCTATTGCAAGCATCCACAACTACAACAAAAGTATTAAGGTAAACCTAACCATATCATGAAACATACGGATCCAAATCAGCCCCTTACGAAGGAACGCATAAACTAGGGTTTAAGCTTCTGTCACTCTAGCAACCCATCATCTACTTATTACTTCCCAATGCCTTCCTCTAGGCCCAAATAATGGTGAAGTGTTATGTAGTCGACGTTCACATAACACCACTAGAGGCTAGACAACATACATCTTATCAAAATATCAAACGAATACCAAATTCACATGGCTACTAATAGCAAGACTTCTCCCTTGTCCTCAGGAACAAACGTAATTACTCACAAAGCATATTCATGTTCATAATCAGAGGGGTAATAATATGCATATAGGATCTGAACATATGATCTTCCACCAAATAAACCAACTAGCATCAAATACAAGGAGTAATCAACACTACTAGCAACCTACTAGCACCAATCCCGGACTTTGAGACAAGAATTGGATACAAGAGATGAACTAGGGTTTGGAGATGAGATGGTGCTGGTGAAGATGTTGATGGAGATTGCCCTCTCCCGATGAGAGGAGCGTTGGTGATGACGATGATGATGATTTCCCCCTCCCGGAGGGAAGTATCCCCGGCAGAACAGCTCTGCCGGAGCTCTAGATTGGTTCCGCCAAGGTTCCGCCTCGTGGTGGCGGAGTCTCATCCCGAAAAGTTCCTCTTTATTTTTTTCTCATCGAAAGACTTCGTATAGGAGAAGATGGACGTCGGAGAGCCACCAGGGGGCCCACGAGGTAGGGGGCGCGCCCTAGGGGGGCGCCCTAGGGGGGGCACCCCCCACCCTCGTGAGCAGGGTGTGGGCCCCCTGGCCTTCATCTTTGGCGAGGATTTTTCTTTATGTATTTTAAGATGTTCTGTGGAGTTTTAGGACTTTTGGAGTTGCGCAGAATAGGTCTCTAATATTTGCTCCTTTTCCAGCCCAGAATTCCAGCTGCCGGCATTCTCCCTCCTTATGTAAACCTTGTAAATAAGAGAGAATAGCCATAAGTATTGTGACATAAAGTGAAATAACAGTCCATAATACAATAAATATCGATATAAAAGCATGATGCAAAATGGACGTATCAGTTTGTCAAGCTAGTGTAGTAAGGGTGATAGCCCAAAGCTCCGAGCACTGGTAACTGTTAAAGATTACCGGCTTATGAACAAAGTCGGATCGGGTCAAGGAACACCGGATATTATGTTTATTTCATACTGGCGACTTATATTCAAAACCAGGCCGGGTCAATAAACACCGGATATTATCTCATACTGGCGACTTATAATCAAAGCCAGGCCGGGTCAATAAACACCGGTTAATGTCATATACGACTCAGAAGGCATTATAAGCCTTATTGATTCTCAACCATATATTACTATGTGACAAAAGAAAATAAATCTCAAAAAGATGTTCAAAGCAACAAACAACATAAAATCCAAGGCTTTCATAGGCCACCAAGCCAAAATATCTTCTTCAATGAAACTAGCATTAGCCACTGAAAGGTATGCGCTTTCCGTGAGCTGGCACTCACATTACCCAATCAACATTTTAACCCAGATAAGTTCAGTTCTTATTTAAAGATAGACTTATCAGGAGTACGCGGGGTCAGAGTAGCATCGTGCATCACAGGCTGATTTATCCAAGTTTCAAGGAAGGCGGCTTTATCAGCCTAAGCTTCTCCTTGCTTTCCGTAAACCGCGCCCTCTCATGACAAACCGGCGTTTAACCTTAACGAGTTCAGGGTCTTGTTTAAAAGATTGACTGTTAAGAGTTCGGCGGGTTAATCAGGATTACCTGATGGAGAAGCATCTGGCTTACAGGTAGGATAACCCGGGGTTTTAGGTGAATACACCTGGCTTTCAAGCCTGGCTTTTATAGCCTATCACAAGGTTATGAACTCTTTGTTCTTTAGAACAAAAAAAGCCCCCAAGCAATATTTTAAGCTGTGCTCAAGGGGTACCTATGTTTGAGTTGTGCTTTTGCAACAGACTCTCTTTGGTCCCTTTAACCTGGGTAGTAAGCCCCCAAGTTTTTTATGTGGCCTATAAGCCGGATCAAAGGGTAATCATAACTTTGCTTTATAAAGCAGAAGCCCCCATGTGACCAAAAACTCATTATTTAAAGAGGAGAAAAAATGACAGAGGCCCTACTTTAGTAGGGATGCCGGCTTTATTATATCGATCATAATATATACATTGTCAAAATATGTACATTGGAAGAGTCGGTGGCTCAAGTGTAGTAAGGACTAAGGTGAGCAATATTCCAGGGCCGGCGGGTCTCTTCCTCCGACGTGCGTGAGTCCTTGTGGTCTCGAACATCGATAAGGTAATATCACCCATTGTTTAGATTCTTGCTTACCACAAAGGGTCCTTCCCAAGGTGGGGATAACTTGTGCATATCAGTCTAATCCTGGATAAGCCGGAGCACCAGATCGCCTTCTTGGAAAGTTCTGGTTTTAACCCGGCGACTGTGATATCAGTGCAGATCTTGTTGGTAAATCACCGAACGAGCCTCTACGATGTCACGCTCCTCATCCAATAGGTCAAGTGCTTCTTGACGTGCTCTTTCATTGTCAGCTTAAGCCGCCACACGAGGTGAGTCATGACGGATGTCACTAGGGAGAACCGCCTCTGCTCCGTAAACCATGAAGAAAGGTGTATATCACATAGATCTGTTTGGGGTGGTATTGATGCTCCACAATACGGAAGGTAACTCCTCCACCCAACAACCCGGCATCCTCTGCAGGGGAACCATGAGCCGGGGTTTGATGCCTTTCAAGATCTCTTGGTTTGCTCTCTCAGCTTGACATTGGATTGGGGGTGAGCCACTAACGATACACCGAGCCAGATATGCTCAGTTGACAAAATTCTTCCATAGCACCCTTAGAGAGATTACTGCCATTGTCTATTATAATGCTGCGTGGAAAGCCAAAACGGAAGATCACCTTTTTCATAAATTGAACCGTCGTTGTTGCATCACACTTGCTGATTGGCTCTGCCTCTACCCACTTAGTGAACTTATCGACCGCCACCAAAAGGTGGGTCTTCTTGTCCTTGGATCTTTTGAAAGGTCCAACCATATCAAGCCCCCAAACTGCAAACGACCAAGTAATTGGAATCATCCTCAATTCTTAAGCCAGCATATGGGCTCGTCGTGCAAATTTCTGACATCCATCACACCTGCTCACAAGGTCCTCTGCATCAGCATGAGTTGTTAACCAATAAAACCCATGACGGAAAGCTTTGGCTACGAGGGATTTTGAACCTGCATGATGACCACAATCTCCTTCATGAATCTCTCGTAAGATCTCACAACCCTCTTCTGGAGAAACACAACGTTGAAACGCCCCTATGACACTGCGATGATGTAACTCTCCATTAACAATTGTCATTGACTTAGACCGCCGGGTTATCTGCCTGGCTAAGGTTTCATCCTCAGGTAACTTGCCCTGGGTCATATAAGCCAAGTAAGGTACTGTCCAATCCGGCATGAAGAGCCGCCATGAACTGAGCTTCCGGGCCAGGAATAGCCAAATATTCCTCTGTAGGTAACTTGACCGACAGGTTATGCAAAACATCAATAAATACATTAGGCGGCACCGGTTTACGTTGAGAACCCAACCGACTTAAAGCGTCCACCACTTTATTTTTCCTCCGGTCAACGTGCTCAACTTGATAGCCTTTGAAATGACCAACAATAATGCCCACCTCTCGTCAATAAGCCACCATGAGTGGATCCTTAGAATCCCAAGTACCAGAGACTTGTTGAGCCACCAAGTCTAAATCGCCAAAGCACCTAACCCGGCTTAAATTCATCTCCTTAGTCATACGAAGACCATGAAGCAAGGCCTCATACTTAGCTGCATTGTTAGTATAGGGAAACATCAAACGGAGAACATAACAAAATTGATCACCTCGAGGGGAAGCAAGAATAACTCCAGCCCCTGAGCCCTCCAATTGCCTGGACCCATCAAAGTGAATAGTCCAATACATGTTATCTGGCTTTTCCTCAGGCATCTGTAGCTCTGTCAAGTCATTGATGAAATCCACCAGTGCCTGAGACTTGATGGCCATGCGAGGCACATATTTTAACCCGTGAGGTCCAAGCTCAATATCCCACTTAGCAACAGACCAGTTGCCTCCCTGTTTTGGATGATATCTCCCAAAGGAGCAGAACTAACCACAGTGATGGGATGACCCAGAAAATAGTGTTTAAGCTTCCGGTTGGCCAAGAACACCCCATATACAAGCTTCTGCCAGTGTGGATATCTCTGCTTAGACTCAATAAGCACCTCACTGATATAATAAACCGGCCTTTGAACCGGATACTCCTTGCCTGCTTCCTTCCTTTCCACCACAATAGCCACACTGACAGCCCGGCTATTAGCAGCCACGTATAATAACAAAGGTTCTTTATCAATAGGGGCAGCAAGCACGGGCGGCTCAACCAGTTGCTTCTCAAATCCTTAAACGCTGTATTAGCAGCCTCACTCCAGACAAAATTATCTGTCTTCTTCATCATCTGATACAGAGGGATATCCTTCTCTCCTATCCGGCTTATGAACCGGCTCAACACCGCAGTACGACCCGCCAGACGTTACACATCATTGATACACGCTGGTTTAGCCAGTGAAGTGATGGCTTTAATCTTCTTCGGGTTAGCTTCAATACCTCTGTTAGACACCAAAAACCCCAAGAGTTTGCCTACTGGCACATCAAAAACACATTTGGCCGGGTTAAGCATCATCTTATAAACCCGGAGATTATCAAAGGTTTCCTTCAGGTCATTTATCAATGTCTCCTTCTCTTTGGACTTTACCACAATATCATCCACATAAGCATGAACATTACGCCCAATTTGGTTATGAAGGCAATTTTGCACACATCTCTGGTAAGTCGCCTGGGCACTCTTGAGCCCAAAAGGCATAGACACATAGCAGAAGGCTCCAAAGGGAGTTATGAAAGCTGTCTTCTCCTGGTCCTTAACTGCCATCTTGATCTGATGATAACCAGAATACGCATCCAAAAAACTCAAACGTTCACAAGCCGTCGTAGCATCAATAATCTGATCAATACGAGGGAGAGCAAAAGGATCAGCCGGACAAGCTTTGTTTAAATCCGTGTAATCCACACACATGCGCCACGTGTCATTTTTATTAAGTACTAGCATCGGGTTAGCCAACCACTTAGGATGAAAAACTTCAACGATAAACCCAGCTGCCAAGAGCCGGGCTACTTCCTCTCCTATGGCCTTCTGCCTCTCCTCATTAAACCGATGAAGAAACTATTTAACCGGCTAAAATTTTGGATCAATATTAAGAGTGTGCTCAGCGAGTTCACTCGATAGACCCGGCATGTCTGAAGGCTTCCATGCAAAGATGTCCCGGTTCCCACGGATGAACTCGATGAGCACGCTTTCCTATTTCGGATCCAGATTAGCACTGATGCTGAACTGCTTGGATGAGTCGCCAGGAACAAAATCAACCATCTTGGTATCATCTGCTGATTTAAACTTTAGAACTGGATCATGCTCTGTGGTTGGCTTTTTCAAAGATGTTATATCTGTTGGGTCAACATTGTCCTTGTAAAATTTTAACTCCTCCATTGCACAAATCGACTCAGCATAAGCCGCATCCCCTTCTTCACATTCCAGAGCTATCTTACGGCTCCCATGAACCGTGATGGTTCCTTTGTGACCCGGCATCTTGAGCTGCAGATACACATAACATGGCCATGCCATGAACTGGCATAAGCCGGCCGTCCAAACAGAGCATGATATGGGCTGTGGATCTTGACCACTTCAAAGGTCAATGTCTCTGACCTAGAGTCACGATCATCCCCAAAAATGACTTCCAGAACTATCGTACCAACAGGATATGCCGACTTACCAGGCACCACGCCATGGAAAACAGTATTTGATAGCTTAAGATTTTTATCAGTCAACCCCATGCGATGGAAAGTTTCATAATAAAGGATATTGATGTTGCTCCCTCCGTCCATGAGTACCTTGGTAAACTTATACCCTCCAACCTGAGGTGCGACCACCAAAGCCAAATGACCCGGATTATCAACCCGGGGCGGGTGATCTTCCCTACTCCACACGATGGGCCGCTCAGACCAGCGCAGGTAACGAGGAACCGCCGGCTCAACAACATTGACTGACCTCCTATGAAGCTTCTGATCACGTTTACACAAGCTAGTGGTAAAGACATGATACTGCCCACTGTTCAACTGCTTCGGGTTGCTCTGATAACCACACTGTTGTTGTTGTTCACCCCCTGATTACTCTGCTGGTTGTAACCACCCTGATTGCCATGATTACTTTGATTTCCCTGGAATCCAGAGTTAGAACCGCCACCGCCGTAACCCAGACCATGAAAGCCGGATCCAGAACCGCCACCTTTCCCATGACTGTCTTGGAAAAGATTGGAATTCTTGTATTCTTTCATAATGTGACAATCTTTCCAGAGGTGCCCAGATGGTCTTTCTTTCGTACCATGTTTTGGGCAGGGCTGATTTAACATATGTTCAAGATCGATACCGGATCCTCCGACCCGCGGGGGCGGTTTACCTTTACGACGGTGATCATTATTCTGTGCATTGGTGTTAGCCACAAAGTTAAAACTATTATCAGCCTTGTGATGAACCACAAGCGTAGGGGATCTATCGTAGCCTTTTCAATAAGTAAGAGTGTCTAACCCAACGAGGAGCAGAAGGAAATGATAAGCAGTTTTCAGTAAGGTATTCTCTGCAAGCACTGAAATTATTGGCAGCGGATAGTTTTGTGATAAGGTAATTTGTAACGAGTAGCAAGTAATAAAAGTAAATAAGGTGCAGCAAGATGGCCCAATCCTTTTTGTAGCAAAGTACAATCCTGGACAAACTCTTATATGAAGGAAAGCGCTCCCGAGGACACATGGGAATTATCGCCAAGCTAGTTTTCATCACGTTCATATGATTCACGTTCGATACTTTGATAATTTGATATGTGTGTGGACCAGTGCTTGGGTATTGCCCTTACTTGGACAAGCATCCCACTTATGGTTAACCCCTATTGCAAGCATCCGCAACTACAACAGAAGTATTAAGGTAAACCTAACCAAAGCATGAAACATATGGATCCAAATCAGCCCCTTACGAAGCAACGCATAAACTAGGGTTTACGCTTTGTCACTATAGCAACCCATCATCTACTAGGGTTTAAGCAAGGCATTGGGAAGTAATAAGTAGATGATGGGTTGCTAGAGTGACAGAAGCTTAAACCCTAGTTTATGAGTTGCTTCGTAAGGGGCTGATTTGGATCCATATGTTTCATGCTATGGTTAGGTTTACCTTAATACTTTTGTTGTAGTTGCGGATGCTTGCAATAGAGGTTAATCATAAGTGGGATGCTTGTTCAAGTAAGAACAACACCCAAGCACCGGTCCACCCACATGTCAAATTATCAAAGTACCGAACGCGAATCATATGAACGTGATGAAACTAGCTTGACGATATTCCCATGTGTCCTCGGGAGCGCTTTTCCTTATATAAGAGTTTGTCCAGGCTTGTCCTTTGCTACAAAAAGGATTGGGACACCTTGCTGCACTTTATTTACTTTTGTTACTTGTTGCTCGTTATAAATTATCTTATCACAAAACTATCTTATACCACTTATTTCAGTACTTGCAGAGAATACCTTGCTGAAAACCGCTTATCATTTCCTTCTGCTCCTCGTTGGGTTCGACACTCTTACTTATTGAAAGGACTAGATAGATCCCCTATACTTGTGGGTCATCAAGACTCTTTTCTGGCGCCATTGCCGGGGAGTGAAGCGCCTTTGGTAGGTGGAATTTGGTAAGAAAAAATTTGTATAGTGTGCTGAAATTTACTATCACTTGTAACTTTGGAAAGTAATCCTCCGAGGGGCTTGTTCGGGGTATCTTCACCCCGACCATTAGATCAAAGAGTTGTGCCTCAACCTACTGAACCTATTGAAAATGAAATTCCTTATGATTATCCTTCGAGTATGATAGAAAACTGCTAGCTAATCCTTTTACAGGAGATGGAACAAAGCATCCTGATGAACACCTAATATATGTGGATGAAGTTTGTGGATTATTTAAGCTTGCAGGTATACCCGATGATGTTGCTAAGAAGAAGGTATTCCCTTTATCTTTGAAGGGAGACGCATTGATATGGTATAGGCTATGTGATGATACGAGATCATGGAACTATAGAAGATTGAAATTGGAATTTCATCAAAAGTATTACCCTATGCATCTTGTTCATCGTGATCGCAATTATATATATAATTTTTGGCCTCGCGAAGGAGAAAGCATCTCTCAAGCTTTGGGGAGGCTTAAATCAATGTTATATTCATGCCCAAATCATGAGCTCTCAAGAGAAATGATTATTCAAAATTTTTATGCTCGTCTTTCTGATAACAATCGCACCATGCTCGATACTTCTTGTGCTGGCTCTTTTATGATGAAGACTATTGGATTTAGATGGGATTTATTGGATAGAATTAATGCAACTCTGAAGATTGGGATCTCGACAAAGGTAAGGAGTCAGGTATGTCACCTAAGTTTGATTGTGTTAAATCTTTTATGGATACCGATATTTTCCGTAAGTTTAGCACTAAATATGGACTTGACTCTGAGATAGTAGCTTCTTTCTGTGAATATTTTGCTAGTTATGTTGATCTCCCTAAGGAGAAGTGGTTTAAATATCATCCTCCCATAGAAGTGAAAGTAGCTGCACCTATTAAAGTTGAAGAAAAGACTGTCACTTATAATGATCCTATTGTTCCTACTTGTTATGTTGAGAAACCACCTTTCCCTGTTAGGATAAAGGATCATGCTAAAGCTTCAACTGTGGTTCGTAAAAGCAATATTAAAACATATACACCTCCTGAGCAAGTTAAAGTTGAACCTAATATTGCTATTGTTAAAGATCTCTTGTCTGATAATATTAATGGGCATGTTATTCAGTTCTGCGGTGAAACTGCTAGAATTGCTAAACCTTGTGCTAAAGATAAAAATAGACCTGTGGTAGGCATGCCTGTTATTTCTATTAAAATAGGAGATCATTTTTATCATGGCTTATGTGATATGGGTGCTAGTGCTAGTGCAATACCTATTGATTTATACAAAGAAATTAAGAATGAAATTGCACCTGCTGAGTTAGAAGGTATTGATGTCACAATTAAACTTGCCAATAGAGATACTATTTCACCAATTGGAATTGTTAGAGATGTTGAAGTCTTGTGTGGGAAAACTAAATATCCCGCTCATTTTCTTGTTCTTACTTCTCCGCAAGATAGCTTTTGTCCCATTATATTTGGTAGACCCTTCTTGAACACTATTAATGCTAGGATAGATTGCGAAAAGAATGTTGTTACTATTGGCTTGGATAATATGGTTCATGAGTTTAATTTCTCTAAATTTAGTAAACAACATCGTGAGGAAGAATTACCTAGTAAGGATGAAATTATTGGCCTTGCTTCTATTGTCGTACCTCCTAGTGATCCTTTAGAACACTATTTGCTAGACCATGAAAATGATATGTTCATGAATGAAAGAAGGGAAATAGATGAAGTATTCTTTAAACAGGAACCTATTCTGCAACATAATTTGCCTGTTGAAATTTTAGGGGATCCTCCTCCACCCAAGGGTGATCCCGTGTTTGAGCTTAAACCTTTGCCTGATAATCTTAAATATGCTTATCTTGATGAAAAGAAGATATATCCTGTTATTATTAGTTCTACCCTTTTAGAGCATGAAGAAGAAAGATTATTGAAAACTCTGAACAAGCATCGTGCTGCTATTGGATATACTCTTGATGATCTTAAGGGCATTAGTCCGACTCTATGTCAACATAAAATAAATTTGGAAGTAGATGGCAAACCAGTTCGTGATCCTCAATGACGTCTGAATCCTAAAATGAAAGAAGTGGTAAGAAAAGAAAGACTAAAGCTTCTGGAGGCAGGTATAATCTATCCCGTTGCTGATAGTGAGTGGGTAAGTCCTGTCCATTGTGTCCCTAAGAAGGGAGGTATTACTGTTGTTCCTAATGATAAAGATGAATTGATTCCACAAAGAATTATCACAGGTTATAGGATGGTAATTGATTTCCGCAAATTAAATAAAGCTACTAAGAAAGATCATTACCCCTTACCTTTTATTGATCAAATGCTAGAAAGATTATGCAGACATACACACTATTGCTTTCTAGATGGTTATTCTGGTTTCTCTCAAATACCTGTGTCGGCTAGAGATCAATCAAAGACTACTTTTACATGCCCTTTTGGTACTTTTGCTTATAGACGTATGCCTTTTGGTTTATGTAATGCACCTGCTACCTTTCAAAGATGCATGATGGCTATATTCTCTGACTTTTGTGAAAAGATTTGTGAGGTTTTCATGGATGACTTTTCCGTCTATGGATCTTCTTTTGATGATTGCTTGAGCAATCTTGATCGAGTTTTGCAGAGATGTGAAGAAACTAATCTTGTCTTGAATTGGGAAAAGTGCCACTTTATGGTTAATGAAGGTATTGTATTGGGGCATAAAGTTTCTGAAAGAGGTATTGAAGTTGATAAAGCCAAGGTTGATGTTTTTGAAAAGATGCCATGTCCCAAGGACATCAAAGGTATAAGAAGTTTCCTTGGTCACGCTGGATTTTATAGGAGGTTCATTAAGGACTTCTCAAAAATTTCTCGGCCTCTGACTAATTTACTACAAAAAGATATACCATTTGTCTTTGATGATGATTGTGTAGAAGCATTTGAAATACTTAAGAAAGCATTAGTCTTTGCACCTATTGTTCAGCCACCTGATTGGAATTTACCCTTTGAAATTATGTGTGATGCTAGCGATTATGCTGTAGGTGCTATTCTAGGGCAAAGAGTTGATAAGAAATTAAATGTTATCCATTATTCTAGTAAGACTCTAGACAATGCTCAAAGAAATTATGCTACTACTGAAAAAGAACTTTTAGCAGTTGTATTTGCTTGTGATAAGTTCAGACCTTATATTGTTGATTCTAAAGTAACTATCCACACTGATCATGCTGCTATTAAATATATTATGGAGAAGAAATATGCTAAACCTAGACTTATTAGATGGGTTCTCTTGCTACAAGAATTTGATTTGCATATTGTTGATAGAAAAGGAGCTGAGAACCCCATTGCAGACAACTTATCTAGGTTAGAGAGCGTTCTTGATGACCCACTACCTATTGATGATAGCTTTCCTGATGAATAATTAAATGTCATAAGTACTTCTCGTAGTACCCCTTGGTATGCAGATTATGCTAATTACATAGTTGCTAAATTTATACCACCTAGCTTCACATACCAACAAAAGAAAAAGTTCTTCTATGATTTGAGACATTACTTTTGGGATGACCCACATCTTTATAAAGAAGGAGTGGATGGTGTTATTAGACGTTGTGTACCTGAGCATGAATAGGAACAGATCCTACGCAAGTGCCACTTCGAAAATTATGGAGGACACCACGCGGGAGATAGAACTGCACATAAGGTATTGCAATCCGGTTTTTATTGGCCTACTCTCTTCAAGAATGCCCGTAAGTTTGTCCTATCTTGTGATGAATGTCAAAGAATTGGTAATATTAGTAGACGTCAAGAAATGCCTATGAACTATTCACTTGTTATTGAACCGTTTGATGTTTGGGGCTTTGATTATATGGGACCTGTTCCTGCCTCTAATGGATATACACATATTTTAGTTGTTGTTGATTACGTTACTAAGTGGGTAGAAGCTATTCCAACTAGTAGTGCTGATCATAACACTTCTATTAAAATGCTTAAAGAAGTTATTTTTCCGAGGTTTGGAGTCCCTAGATATTTAATGACTAATGGTGGTTCACATTTTATTCATGGTGCTTTCCGTAAAATATTTGCTAAATAAGACGTCAATCATAGAATTGCATCTCCATATCACCCACAGTCTAGTGGTCAAGTAGAATTGAGTAATAGATAACTTAAATTAATTTTGCAAAAGACTGTCAATAGGTCTATAAATAATTGGTCCAAGAAACTTGATGATGCATTATGGGCCTGTAGAACTGCATATAAAAATCCTATGGGCATGTCTCTGTATAAAATGGTATATGGAAAAGCATGTCACTTACCTCTCGAACTAGAACATAAGGCATATTGGGCTATTAAAGAGCTCAACTATGATTTCAAACTTGCCGGTGAAAAGAGGTTATTTGATATTAGCTCTCTTGATGAATGGAGAACCCAATCATATGAAAATGCCAAGTTGTTTAAAGAAAAGGTTAAAAGATGGCATGACAAAAGGATACAAAAGCGTGAGTTTAATGTAGGTGATTATGTACTGTTATACAACTCTCGTTTAAGATTTTTTGCAGGAAAACTTCTCTCTAACTGTGAAGGCCCCTATGTTATCGAGGAGGTCTATCATTCCGGTGCCATAAAAATCAACAACTTCGAAGGCACAAATCCGAGGTGGTAAACGGTCAGAGAATTAAACATTATATCTCAGGTAATCCCATAAATATTGAAACCAATATTATTGAAACCATAACCCCGGAGGAATACATAAGGGACACTTTCCAGAACGTTTTAGACTCCGAAAAGGAATAGCTATGTGGTACGGTAAGTAAACCAACTCCAAAACAATTTTAAGGCAATATTTGTCCATTTTGGAATATTTAGAAAAATAGAAATTAAGTAGCAGTCCGGGAAGGACACGAGGGCCCCACGAGGGTGGAGGGCACGCCCTACCCCCTGGGCGCGCCCCCTACCTCGTGAGCTCCTCGTGTGCCTTCCGGACTCCGTTTTCTTGCACGATACGTATTTTGGTCGGTAAAAATTCACTATATATTCTCCCGAAGGTTTTGACTCCCGTATCACGCAAATATCCTCTGTTCTTGTTTTGGGCTGTTCTTTGTTATGGTTGTCAAGGCCAGGCATCATGTCGCCCCCCTCCTCCAACAACGGTGACAAAGATGCCTGGCTAATGAAGATAGAGCTGAAGAGGGAAGAACCCATGGAGATCAACAAGGATGAAGGGATAAAGAAGGCTACGGAGAACCAAGCTCTGGCAACAGAAGACATCCTCCAACTTGATCACAACCTTCTTACCCCAACTGAGATCGAAGCTTTCCAGATGATTGAGTTAACTCGTATTCAAAACAAGTATCTCACAAGTGAAAATATTTTGTTGAAGGAGCATATCTTAGCACTCAAGGGCATTATTCGCAAGCTAGAGGACCTCTTATGCTCGATGTGCGACTATCCATAACCTCCTTCTTCACCAACCAAGGAGATATAATCACATGGGTATGGGAACTCCCCTTGGCAACTGCCAAGTTTGGGGGAGGTGCCCCAGTATTGTATCACAATCACAACTCCTATCTTTACCGTTTTCCTTAGTTCGATCCTATTAGTAGTATTTTGATCTAGTAGAATAAAGTTTATGGCATGATCTAGTTTTAAGTTTTGCTTTATGATCTCTCTATATAATCGAGTCCGTGAGCTATATAATAAAGATTAGTGTCGAGTCAAGGGCTTGATTTTCTTGCTATAATCTTGGGTGAATAAAAGAAAAGAGAAAAAGAATAAGAAGAAACAAAAGTTCATATTGATCTTATTGATAGTAATGACTTCACATAGAAAGAGTGTGATGATTAAAAGTTGTTGGGGGTTGGCAGACATAGCTTTGGTCATCGTTGCAATTAATAGGAAGTAATAAGGAAAGAGAGGTTTCACATATAAATATACTATTATTGGCATCTTTTATGATTGGAAGCACTCATCAAAATATGACATGCTAAAGAGTTGATGTTGGACAAGGAAGACAACGTAATGGGTTATGTTTTCTTATATCTGAGATAAAGTATGTTGTCATGGATCATCCAACATGTTGAGCTTGCCTTTCCCCCTCATGCTAGCCAAATTCTCAGCACCAAGTAGATATACTACTTGTGCTTCCAAATACCCTTAAACCAGTTTTGCCATGAGAGTCCACCATATCTACCTATGGATTGAGTAAGATCCTTCAAGTAAGTTGTCATCGGTGCAAAGCAATAAAAATTGCTCTAAATATGTATGATTAGAGTGGGAGAAATAAGCTTTATACGATCTTGTGATGTGTAAGTAATAAAAGCGACAGACTGCATAATAAAGGTTCATATCATAAGGGGCAATATAAAGTGACGTCCTTCCGCATTAAGATTTTGTGCATCCAACCATAAAAGCGCATGGCAACCTCTGCTTCCTTCTACGAAGGGCCTATCTTTTATTATTATCTTCTACCTTATGCAAGTGTCATGGTGATCTTCACCTCTCCCTTTTCCATTTTATCCTTTGGCAAGCCCAGCATGTTGGAAAGAACCTGATATATATATACACACACACACACATATATATATATATATAATTGGATGTAGGGGGGCATGAGTTATTATTGTTTACATTACCCTTGAGGTAAAAGGTTGTGGGGCGAAACTATAAGCCCCTATATTTCTCTGTGTCCAATTAAAACTCTGTAACCACAAGTATTGCGCGAGTGTTAGCAATTATGAAGGACTAGATGATAGTTGAGTATGTGGACTTGCTTTTTAGCTCTGACACAGACTCTTTCTGATGTTATGATAAATTGCAATTGCTTCAATGACTGAGGTCATAGTTTGTTGGTTCTCAATAAGGTTTCTGATTCATACTTTTGCATTGTGAATAGATCATCACTTGAACATAAGTAATCATATGACAATATCTATGTATGTTGTTGTTATGAGAATAATCATGATGCCCTCATGTCTGTATTGTTATCGGCTTATTGTTATCGGCTTTCGCTTGAGGACAAGCGAGGTCTAAGCTTGGGGGAGTTGATACGTCCATTTTGCATCATGCTTTCATATCGATATTTATTGCATTATGGGCTGTTATTTCACATTATGTCACAATACTTATGGCTATTCTCTCTTATTTCATAAGGTTTACATAAGGAGGGAGAATGCCGGCAGCTGGAATTCTGGGCTGGAAAAGGAGCAAATATTAGAGACCTATTCTGCACAACTCCAAAAGTCCTGAAACTCCACGGAATGCCTTATAATAAATAATGAAAAATCCTTGCCAAAGATGAAGACCAGGGGGCCCACACCCTTTCCACGAGGGTGGGGGGCGCCCCCCCTAGAGCGCGCCCCCTACCTTGTGGGCCCCCTGGTGGCTCTCCGATGACCATCTTCTCCTATATGAAGTCTTTCGTCGAGAAAAAAAATGAGAAGCAACCTTTCGGGACGAAACTCCGCTGCCACGAGGCGGAACCTTGGCGGATCCAATCTAGAGCTCCGGCAGAGCTGTTCTGCCGGGGAAACTTCCCTCCCGGAGGGAGAAATCATCGCCATCGTCATCACCAACACCCCTCTCATCGGGAGAGGGAAATCTCCATCAACATCTTCATCAGCACCATCTCATCTCAAAACCCTAGTTCATCTCTTGTATCCAATTCTTGTCTCCAAGTCCGGGATTGGTGCTAGTAGGTTGCTAGTAGTGTTAATTACTCCTTGTAGTTGATGCTAGTTGGTTTAATTGGTGGAAGATCATATGTTCAGATCCTTTATGCATATTATTACCCCTCTTATTATGAACATGAATATGCTTTGTGAGTAGTTACATTTGTTCCTGAGGACAAGGGAGAAGTCTTGCTATTAGTAGTCATGTGAATTTGGTATTCGTTCGATATTTTGATGAGATTTATGTTGTCTAGCCTCTAGTGGTGTTATGTGAACATCGACTACATAACACTTCACCATTATTTGGGCCTAGAGGAAGGCATTGGGAAGTAATAAGTAGATGATGGGTTACTAGAGTGACAAAAGCTTAAACCCTAGTTTATGCGTTGCTTCGTAAGGGGCTGATTTGGATCCATATGTTTCATGCTATGGTTAGGTTTACCTTAATAATTTTGTTGTAGTTGCGGATGCTTGCAATAGAGGTTAATCATAAGTGGGATGCTTGTTCAAGTAAGAACAACACCCAAGAACCAGTCCACCCACATGTCAAATTATCAAAGTACCGAACATGAATCATATGAACGTGATGAAAACTAGCTTGACGATATTCCCATGTGTCCTCGGGAGCGCTTTTCCTTATATAAGAGTTTGTCCAGGCTTGTCCTTTGCTACAAAAAGGATTGGGCCACCTTGCTGCACTTTATTTACTTTTTTTACTTGTTGCTCGTTACAAATTATCTTATCACAAAACTATATGTTACCACTTATTTCAGTACTTGCAGAGAATACCTTGCTGAAAACCGCTTATCATTTCCTTCTGCTCCTCGTTGGGTTCGACACTCTTACTTACCGAAAGGACTACGATAGATCCCCTATACTTGTGGGTCATCAATGGCCCAATCCTTTTTGTAGGAAAGGACAAGCCTGGACAAACTCTTACATGAAGGAAAGCGCTCCCGAGGACACATGGGAATTATCGTCAAGCTAGTTTTCATCACGTTCATATGATTTGTGTTCCGTACTTTGATAATTTGATATGTGGGTGGACCGGTGCTTGGGTACTGCCCTTACTTGGACAAGTATCCCACATATGATTAACCCCTATTGCAAGCATCCGCAACTACAACATAAGTATTAAGGTAAACCTAACCATAGCATGAAACATATGGATCCAAATCAGCCCCTTACGAAGCAACGCATAAACTAGGGTTTAAGCTTCTGTCACTCTAGCAACCCATCATCTACTTATTACTTCCCAATGCCTCCCTCTAGGCCCAAACAATGGTGAAGTGTCATGTAGTCGACGTTCACATGACACCACTAGAGGGATGAAAACATACATCGCATTAAAATATCGAACGAATACCAAATTCACATGACTACTTATAGCAAGACTTCTCCCATGTCCTCATGAACAAATGTAACTACTCACAAAGCATATTCATGTTCATAATCAGAGGGGTATTAATATGCATAATGGATCTGAACATATGATCTTCCACCAAGTAAACCAACTAGCATCAACTAAAATGAGTAATGGACACTACTAGCAACCCACAGGTACCAATCTGAGGTTTGGACACAAAGATTGGATACAAGAGCTGAACTAGGGTTTGAGATAAGATGGTGCTGGTGAAGATGTTGATGGAGATTGACCCCCTCTCGATGAGAGGATCGTCGGTGATGACGATGGTGATGATCTCCCCCTCCCAGAGGGAAGTTTCCCCGGTAGAACAGCTCTGCCGGAGCCCTAGATTGGTTCCGCCAAGGTTCCGCCTCGTGGTGGCGGAGTTTCATCCCGTGAGCTTCCTTATGATTTTTTTTCTCGGACGAAAGACCTCATATAGCAGAAGATGGGCATCAGAGGGCCACCAGGGGGCCCACGAGGCAGGGGGGCGCGCCCAGGGGGTAGGGCGCGCCCCCACCCTCGTGGACGGTGGGTGGCCCCCCTCTGGTACTTCTTTCACCTAATATTTTTTATATATTTTGAAACGTGCTCCCGTGAAGTTTCAAGACTTTTGGAGATGTGCAGAATAGGTCTCTAATATTTGCTCCTTTTCTAGCCCAGAATGCCAGGTGCCGGCATTCCCCCTCTTCATGCAAACCTTGTAAAATAAGATAGAATAGGCATAAGTATTGTGACATAATGTGTAATAACAACCCATAATGCAATAAATATCGAATAAAAGCATGATGCAAAATGGACGTATCACCTTGCGCTTACCGTTGCCTCCCTGGTTATACTGCTGCTGAGGGAGTCCTAGACTAAGGGGTCCTCGGGCGTCCGGCCTGTTAGCCATGGGCCGGACTGATGGGCTGTGAAGATACGAAGACCGAAGACTGCACCCGTTTTCGGATGGGACTCTCCTTGGCATGGAAGGCAAGCTTGGCGACCAAATATGTAGATTCCCTTCTTTGTAACCGACCTTGTGTAACCCTGGATCCTTTCGGTGTCTATATGAACTGGAGGACTTAGTTCGGATAGGAGAGATATTCATTATCATAGACATACAAGCTAGACTTCTAGGGTTTAGCCATTACAATCTCGAGGTAGATCAACTCTTGTAATACTCATATTCATCAATATCAATCAAGCAAGACGTAGGGTATTACCTCCATAAAGAGGGCCCGAACCTGGGTAAACATTGTGTCCCTTGTCTCCTGTTACCATCGACCTCAGACGCACAGTTCGGGACCCCCTACCCGAGATCCGCCGGTTTTGACACCGACATTGGTGCTTTCATTGAGAGTTCCACTGTGCTGTCGCCAAAAGGTTTGATGGCCCCTTTAATCGTCAATAATGACGCTGTCCAAGGAGAAACTTTCCTCCCTGGACAGATCTTCGTCTTCGGTGGCTTCACACTGCGGGCCAACTTGTTTGGCCATCTGGAGCAGATCGAAAGCTACGCCCCTGGCCATCAGGTCAGATTTGGGAGCTTGAACTATGTTGCGAACGCCCGTGGAGACTTGATCTTCGCCGGATTCGAGACCGTGGTAGCTGCTCCCGGTCACCCCGATGATCATGGCCTAAATCTGTCATTAGGCTGCATCCTGGAGATTGCTCCTATAACTGCTCTGGCCCTAGATCTGGAGCAAGCTGCGCCATCCAAGGACGGGAGGATCAACCCCACCACGGAGGCCACAGATTCCATGGCGTTGGAGCCGCACATAGACTTAACCTCTCACGACGTCTTTGTCAGTGGAACTCCGGACTCATCTCCGGCCGTAAGTTCCGAACCACGTGAGCCCGCGAATGCTGAGCTGATCGTTTATCGATCTTCGAATTCAGCACCGCAGACATCTTCTAGCACTCGCCTTTGGGTGATGTGCTAAACTCATTAAAGAACTTGTCCTTGGCGGAGGACTCACAGCCGAACTATATCCGGCTCGAACCAGGGGCTGACAGTGGAGAATTTTGCTTCCCACCCGCCACCCATTTCATAGCCATGGTCGAGGATTCGACCGATACACTTGATTGTGACTCTGAGGACATTAAAGGTATGGACGACGATGCTGAAGATAATGAAGACCCCGTTGATACAGCTAATGAACAAGATGAACATGAAGATGGGCAGGTTAGCCCTGGTAAACAGGCCACGCACGAAGATTCGGAGGACGACAATTACCTTTCGCTCTTTGAGGATGAGGTGAGCCTTGGCACCGAGGATTTCATCGTGCCTGAGGAACCTCTTGAGCAGGAGCGCTTCAAGCGCCAACTAATAGCCACTGGAAGGAGCCTGAAAAAGAAGTAGCAGCAGCTTCAAGCTGACCAAGATCTGCCCAATGATAGATGGACCGAAGTCCTAGCCGCCGAATAATACGGCCTTAGTGGCCCAACCAAAAGCTACCCGAAGCGTAGATTGCTATCCCAGGGCGCTGAAGCCCGTGGCATCATTGCACAAGGCGGCAGGTCGACCATAACTTGGTCCGAGTAAAGCGGCAACTCAAGCCGAACACCAGACCACCCCACTTCGCCGTAAAGGCAAGAACAAAACAGCTCGGGGTTGTGCATACGACCTTCAACAGGACTTGGGTAGTAGAGCAGGACACTCAAGAGCGATCTACGGATCGCGAGGACATACCTCGACACGCGACGACGACCACCTATATTCGGACGTGACAAACCTAGCCACGCCCGGGCCGAAAACCGCAAATGGACTCCATCGAAGGTACATCATAGTGTGGCCCAACATAGAGGCGCCACACACCCTCTTTGCTTCAAAGATGAAGTAATGGAGCATGAATTCCCAGACAGGTTCAAACCTATAAATATCGAATCATACGATGGAACAATGGATCCCACGGTATGGATCGAGGACTTCCTCCTCCATATTCACATGGCCCGTGGAGATGACCTTCATGCCATCAAATACCTACCACTAAAACTCAAAGGATCAGCTCGGTACTGGTTAAACAGTCTGCCGGAAAAATCTATTGGCAGCTGGGAAGATTTAGAAGACGCCTTTCCCGACAATTTCCAAGGAACATATGTCCGGCCACCGGACGCCGATGACTTAAGTCACATTGTCCAGCAGCCCAAAGAGTCAGCCAGGAAGCTCTGGACTAGGTTCTTAGTTGAAAAGAACCAAATCATCGACTGTCCGGATGCGGAAGCCCTTGCGGCCTTTAAACATAGTGTCCGAGATGAATGGCTTGCACGCCACCTCGGTCAAGAAGGACCTAGATCCATGACAGCCCTTACCGCTCTAATGACCCGCTTTTGCGCAGGAGAAGACAGCTGGCTCGCTCGCAGAAGCAATAGCGCCAGTGACTCGGGCACTTCCGAAATCCGAGACAGCAATGGCAAGCCACGACGAAGCAAACACAAGAGTCGCAATGATAATGAAAGATTACGTGACACAGCGGTCAACGCCGGATTCAGCAATCTCAAGCCCGGTCAATGAAAAAAATCCATTCAAGGCGAACAGAGACGGACCATCCAACCTAGACAGGATACTGGACCAACCCTGCCAGATTCACGGCCACCCCAATAAACCAGCTAATCATACCAACAGAAGTTGTTGGGTCCTCAAGCAGGCTGGCAAGCTCAACGCCGAACACAAGGGAAGGGGGCCGCCAGGCAATAGGGACGACGGAGTGGTTCACCAGCCAAATGTTGGGGGTCAGAAGCAATTTCCCCCTGAAGATCAATCAAATCCGGAGCAGAAATAACAGTTCGACTTCCATTGCCCATCTCATATACCCGTTAAAACTATACTGCGCATACACAACTACGCACTTAAGATACCATGGGCATTGGCGGAAGCATAACACGGACAAGTCTGCAAGCACTCCGGTAACATTTTTATCTACTTTCCTTTTTCTTTCTTCATTATCTCCTAAAAAAAAGTGGCGCAAAGGAGAAACATCTAAGACCGACTCCATCGGAGTTAGGATCCATGCACTCACCTATAGGGCTACTTCCTTCAAGGATTCCCCTCGCCGAGGACAGGCGGCGCAGACGTGCGACAGGAGGTCCAAAATAACTTTTTGTAGACCGCACTCTTTTTCGAGCCTGTAACATGCCTTTTTCCTCTGCCTTCGACCCAGGGCATATCAAATAGCCGGGGTCGTGGCCTTTATATATATCAAGTAATCTTTGGCATATCGCTCAGGTCCCAGTTCACATTACCCAAATTAATCATCCGCATCTTTCCGCAAATGAATACGCCCCCTATGGTTGTTTCACAGATATACCCCGGGCTTAACTTGCCAAGGGCTTGGTACATGAACAAATGAGTTGCCAACAAAGTCTGAACAGCTTTTACAGCATACTTCGGCGTCGCGAGTTTGGCCTTATATGCATCAGCTCCGAATCATGTCTTGGGTCAATAGTTGGGTTGCCCGGCTCCTGTGCTTGCTATCCTACGTTCTGCTCTATTGGCTAGGGTAGTAAAGGGAGAACTACCGCGATTGTGCTTCCGGTTCACCTGGCTCAGCACCTCAGTAGAGAAAGCCGAAAACTGACTGTCATGATGCGGCGAGAGCTGGTCAACCACTCGATGACTTATCAGAATCTCTAGCGGTTCCTTCGTGTCACATGAAGGTCCTCTTTCCGGTCAAATATGTAAACACATCGTATGAATAAGCCGCATACATACCAGGGGCTATGTCGTAGACCCACCATAAAACTCCTATGGCTAAGTGAAAGTGTTAACGCACTATAGTCTGGTTGCCTGGTTCGCCGCTTTGACACCTCCTTCACGGACCAAGACGTTGGGTCAAGAGTGATCAAATGCTTTTCCGAACACCCCCGTACTTCCTACGAGGGGGCTGAAGTCGACGACTGGAAAACTTTCAGATTATATTAAAACGGCCGCACAGGAGGAACACAAACTTTCGAGCAACATAAAAACAAATTAACTATAAAATTGTCTCATACAATTCTCATACACCTCACCCGAACATTATGTCTTTCGAGCATTGACCCACTATCAAGCGGGTGGGCACTAGGACGTCTTCAAAATAATGCTCTGGTTCGTGGCGGTCCTTACCCTTGGGTGGACTCTTCACCGCAATATCAGTGGCCTTCATCTTCTCCCAGAATGTCTTGACTCGGGCAAAGGCCATCCGTGCACCCTCGATGCACACCGACCGGTTCACAGTGTCGATACGTGGCACCGCGTCAACAAGCCGATGTAACAAGCCGAAGTAACTATTCGGAACAGGCTCAGTTGGCCATAACCGGATTATGACATTCTTCATGGCAGCTCCGGATATCCTATGAAGCTCAGCCCACTGGAACATCTGCTCATTCAGCAACAGGGGGCGCTTCGACGCGCCGAATTATGACCGGAAAAGCTTCTCCGTTGCATACCCCTCTCGCGCCTGGTAAAACTGCGCTGCATCGGAAGAACTCTTTAGCAAGTCTAAAAACTCATCCAGAGAACTCCACAATTGGTTAAGCTGAGCATAGTTTGGATCGCCGAACTTAGTCTGTAGCAAAAAGGGCTTACCAGCCGCAATCTCCCAGCTTCAGACCGTGCTTCAGACCGTGCTTCTCTCGCCTCTCGTAAGGCCTTGTCAAGTTCAGCCGTTTTGGCTTCATTCTCCTTCTCAAGGAGTTCACAGCGGCTAGCAGCATTTTTTAGTTCGAACGCCATCGTGGATATCTTCTCCTTGTCTTGACGCCGAGCAGCTCGTTCGGCTTTTAACTCAGCCGATGCCTTTTTGGCAGCCGCATTACTACACCGAGCCTTCTCCTTGGCCAGGGCCAGCTCTGCCCGAAGAATTTCAACGGCGGCAGCACCATCTGCAGCCATGCATATTACAGTATATAACTTTCAGCATCATACTCATATCACAACAATGTATGTGAAGGGACTGCCCCGAATACATACCTTGCGATTCGTCAAGACGCATATTGATTAACGCAATGTAATCCCCGGCCACGTCAAGCTTCCACTGCAGCTCGGTAATATCCGTAGTCTGGGGAGTAGCCAGAGGGGAGGCAGCCTGTTTTCAAGTTAATCAGATTAGTCCTTGAATATTGCTTCTTGATCCTCCGTTCGCCTCCCATGGGAAGCCAACCCGAGTCTGAGGGGCTACTACCTATACACAGGTGCATCTTTGCAAATAAAATATAGTTGAAAACATTACATCACAAACCTCGAAGCCTCTTAGCAAGCCCACGAAGGCCTCATTCAATCCGCTTTTCACGGACATGATCTTTTCGACCACCTTGCCCATCAAGGTACAATGTTCCTTTGAGACGGACGCGTGTGGTAGCATGTTCGTCAATGTATCCGGTGCCTCTGGGTCTCCGGAGGCTGCTGTAGGAGTACGGCCTTCCTTTGAAGGGATCCGTTCATTCGTATCCGGCTGCAGACCGGACTATTCGGGGCCTTTATTGTTGGTCCCCGGACCCTGGGCCACCGAGGTGTTACCTTCGGGTAATGTCTTCATCATCCCTCGCACCACTTGTTGGTCGGGGGAGACCCTCCGTGACGACACCTCGAAGTCGTCCATCCTATTGGGCGGAGAGGCCGGTGGAGGCGTCTCTCTTTCCATCATTTCAAGGAGAAGGTCCCCCGAGGAAGAGGATTGTTGAAGAAGACTGCGTGCCGAACTACAAAAAAAAATATATGCCAGGCATCATAAGAAAAGAATGGGATGTGTTTAAAACATCCTTATTCACTTACGATTTGGCCTGAGGCTTGTCCTCATCACGAGATCGTGCTTCGGCATCCTCCAAGCCTGAGCCACCCGACAGAGGCATCTTGCCTCGCTTAGGAGCCCGTTCCTCCCAATCTTCGGAGGCGGCCCTTTTCTTCCCATGAGGGGAGGAGACGGTAGCCCCCCCTTCACTCTTGTCTTCGGATGAGGGAATTTTGATTCCTCCGGACACGATGTCTGAGGTACCCTTGGAATAGGGGTCATCTTTGGTCTTTCCACTCTCCACCTCGCCCTCCTTCACAGGCATCTGGTATGGTGCCAGGGCTAGCATCCTTGTTAAAACAGGATTCGTTGGGCCTTCTGGTAGAGGGGCCGGACACATAATTAGTTCCGCCTTCTTTATCCATCCTTGGAGAAAGATAGCCTGCTTAGTACCGTATTACGGTATGCGTAATTACAAAGTGTTCAGAAGACAAGTGCTTACCGGGGTATCCGGACGGTTGCAGTTAAGGCCAGTGTCCTCAGTAGTGTCCGGCCAATGTTTTCGCTTCCCAAAAAACAACTTCCACATCCCTTCATGTGTAGTGCCGAAGAAGTGTTGGAGGGTTCGTGGTCATTCCGAATTGAGCTCCCACATGCGGCGAGACCTGCGCTGGCAGGGCAGGATTCGGTGAACTAGCATCACTTGAATCATGTTGACAAGATCGATGTCTCTCTCAAGGAGGGCTCGGATGCGGCTCTGTAGAGTCTGCCCTTCATCAACTGATCCCTAGTCCAGCCCCTTGTTAATCCATGATGCAAGCTGTGGTGGAGGGCCGGAACGGAATGCAGGAATAGCTACCCACATGGTGCTACGGGGTTCCGTGATATAAAACAATTCTCGCTGCCATTGGTGGGAGGCTTCGGTGAAAGAGCCTTTTGGCCAGAGAGTGTTGGTAAGCTTGCTCACTACAGCACCACTTCACTCCACCTGTTCCTTGTTAACTACCTTCGGCTTCACACTGAAGGTCTTGAGCCATAAGCCGGAGTGTGGGGGGATTCGGAGGAAGGCCTCGCATGTAATAATAAACGCCGAGACGTGGAGGATAGAGTCCGGGGCTAGATCATGAAAATCTAGTCCGTAATAAAACATTAGTCCCCAGACGAAGGGGTGAAGAGTGAACCCTAGTCCCCGGAGGAAGTGGGAGATGAATACGACCCTCTCGCCAGATCTGGGTGTCGGAATAACATGTCCTTGAGCAGGAAGACTGTGGTGGACCTCCACGGTCAAATATCTGGCCGCCCGAAGCTTTGCGATATCCTCCTCTATAATGGAGGAAGCCACCCATCGACCTTGAGAGCTGGGTCCGGACATGATGGGGAGGCTTGAAACAATGAAGTCGAACCTTGGGTGCTAGAACTCGAGGTTGGGAAGGCTGAGGAGAGGTTTGGCATAAAAGGACGACCCTTGGTCCCTTTATAAAGGCAGCGGGTATTGAACGCCTCCTCCTAAGCCTAAGAACCTGCCTATTCCTAAGGAATCTTCCCCGCGGGATGGTTGGGTTACCCACGCTCGTATTGATGAAAATCCCGCAATTAGGGGACACTGTCTCTGCTTCGACAAGACATGCCAATGAAAACCACGCCCCGAAACATGGAACGGCAGGACGGGAAATGGTTCGAAATAATGACCGAGAAGCGTGACGTCACATTACCAAAGTTGTCACCAGATTGGATTCATGGAATACTATACTCTCTACGGGTGTGTGTTACAGGTCCGGACACGATCAATTCGTCTGAAGACTATTTTGGACTTCGGAAGGAGGAACCCGCCTTGCAATGCCGAAGACAGAACTACGCGCTGGATATCTTGTCATTGAAGCTAGGTTCAGGGGCTACTGAGGGAGTCCTGGACTAAGGGGTCCTCAGGCGTCCGGCCTGTTAGCCATGAGCCGGACTGATGGGTTGTGAAGATACGAAGACCAAAGACTGCACCCGTGTCCGGATGGGACTCTCCTTGGCGTGGAAGGCAAGCTTGGCGACCAAATATGTAGATTCCCTTCTTTGTAACCGACCTTGTGTAACCCTAGATCCTTCCGGTGTCTATATAAACCGGAGGACTTAGTTCGGATAGGAGAGATATTCATTATCATAGCCATACAAGCTAGACCTCTAGGGTTTAGCCATTACGACCTCGAGGTAGATCAACTCTTGTAATAGTCATATTCATCAATATCAATCAAGCATGACGTAGGGTATTACCTCCATAGAGAGGGCCCGAACCTGGGTAAACATCGTGTCCCTTGTCTCCTGTTACCATCGACCTCAGACGCACAGTTCGGGACCCCCTACCCGAGATCCGCCGGTTTTGACACCGACAGCTGCCCCTTAGCGTTGTTGTTCTTTCTTCCCTTCCCCGGCTTTTCATCATCAGACTCGGGGTCCTTGGTCCTATCAGAGTCAGCATACTTAACGAGAGCCGCCATGAGTGTCCCCATGTCATTGCAATGATGTTTGAGCCGCCCTAGCTTCTGCTTTAAGGGCATGAAACGACAATTGTTCTCCAGCATCAACACTGCTAAGTCAGCATTGATGCGATCCGACGAGTGCAAGATTGTTGTGACCCGGCGCACCCAATGGGTTGTTGACTCACCTTCTTCTTGAACGCAGGAAGCCAGATCCACAATTGACATGGGCTGTTTACATGTGTCTTTGAAGTTCTGGATGAATCGGGCCTTTAACTCGGCCCATGACCCGATGGAGTTAGCAGGAAGCCCCTTCAACCAAGTACGAGTTGTTCCTTCCAACATCAGGGGAAATATTTAGCACATGCAGCCTCGCTGAAATCCAGCAATTCCATAGCCATCTCATAACTCGCAATCCACGCCTTGGGACTTAAATCGGCTGTATAGTTAGGCACCTTGCGAGGACCTTTGAAGTCCTTGGCCAGACGCTCATTACGCAGATCCGACACTAAGCATGGCACACCCAAGTTTCTGAAGGTCACACCTGGCTCCACAGAGGTGGTTGGACGAACCGGAGTTGGTTGACGAGCCGCATACTGAGCCACCAGCTCGGCCTCTCGACGCGCTCTACCTTGATCCACTACGTTCTGAGCATTAGCACCGCCGCACGCCGGGTCATGTCCACGGGGCGGGTTATGGTTCCGCCCGCTTCTTGATACAGCCGGCTCATCAATATGCCTGTTGTAACTCTGGCTTGGGCAAGGGGTGGAATGAACCCTATCACGGCTATAAGAATAAGCCTGCTGCTGAACCATCATTGTTTGAAGGAGATCTCTAGCCCTCCGTGTTTCAACCGCCGCCGGTGACTCACCTTCAAACGGGATAGCCGCCAATCGTGACGCCACAACAATCATGTTATCCAAAGGGTTAGAGTAATGACCTGGTGGCGTCGGCACGTGCTGCGGCGGGTTATTGTTCTGATGAGGCGGGTCCATCATGCGTAGCTGAACCGACATATCCATCCTCGGCGCTTCGACCCGGTTTGCTACTGTCGGGTTACTGGTTCCTGCTCCTGGCGTGTTAAAGAGATTCCTTGCCTCATAAACTGAAGGCAGACGGGTCTGATGCCTCCTCCTCATGACTTCATTGGAAGTGTTCTGGTCTAGCTTGATCCGGTAAGATTGTGACTGAATCCGTTGTGCCTGAGCATCCAAAGCGGCCCGCTCCTCGGCCATCCTGGTATTTTCTGCGTTTAGCTCCTCCTTAGCCTGCGCTATCTCATCATGCAGCTTTGTGATTGCTGCATTATGCCGATCTTGATCCGCCGGGTTAACCACCGCTGTTAACAGCGTTGTCAGCTTATCCAGCAAGTCAGTCAAAGCTTGAGCCGGCGGGCGCTCAGAGCCTCCTGCCCCGGCAGCCGCTGCCACTGCTGACCCAGAAATCAACTCTGCTGTCGTTGATGAATGCTGCACGGGCTGTGTACTGGCCATGAAGATTGCAACCCGATTCGGCGGCTCACAGGGGTCCGGAATACTGTCGCCATCAGAACAGCCTCCAAGCCGGTCGTCTAGCAGTTGATACAATGACTCTGTCTCATCGGTGGATGACTCGCCATCAGAGTGAACGACAGTCTCATCACCAGATGCTGGTCTGTCCTCCGATTACACTCCATGGATAAATCCCACGAAGACACGATTCATGGCAGGCCGAACCCGGGCGGGTCTCGCACGCTGAGCTGTCTCGACGATGTCGGTGCCGATGTCCGGCTCAGGGCCCGGTTCGCCGATCTTGCCGATGAAGACATGGATTCCGCCGAAGGGGACCCAGTACCCGTACTCAATTGAGTCGGCCTCGGGGCCTAGCCTACGTTGTCGATGTAGAGCTTGCCGCGGTGATTCTTGGTCATCCGGCCCATAGCGTATCCCTTGATCCCTTCGAAGTTGCCCTTTAAGAACTCGAAACCATCGTGCGATAGCCCCACGGTGGGTGCCAACTGTCGTGGAATTATCATGGCAGATGTCCTAGTTTGAGGACTTAGTCATGGAGCCATCGCGATGAGGTTAGCTTAAAGGGGTTAATCAGGACAAAGGACACGAGGAGTTTTATACTGGTTCGGCCCCTTATGATGAAGGTAAAAGCCTAGTCCAATTTGTAGTTGGTATTGCTAGGGTTTCGATGAGCAGGGAGCGAATACGCTTGACCCGGATCTCGATCTGTTGTTTTTTGTCCTAAGCTGCCGCTAGGTCGTCCCCTTATATACACGGGTTGACGTCCTGCAGCCCTCAGAGTCCCGGTCGGTTTATACAACGTGACCGGCTCGGTGATCTTTCTCATATACCTTACAATACAAGTTTACATACATGGCGGTTTATAATCATGGGCCTTAAGCCGCCTTCAGGTCTGGGCCCTCTACCAAGCCTATCTATGAACCGCCACATGCTCTTGGGCTTCCTTGAGATGGGTCGTTATAGGGATGACCCAGCCCCTCTTGGGCGGGTCATACCTAATAGTTATATCCCCAACAGTGTCCATGTGCGCAAGCCCATATTTTTTGACGACCATGTTCCAAAGCCGTGTAGTGAAGCGACATTTGACGAAGAGGTGGGTGGTCGTCTCTTGCTCTCTCTTACATAGAGGGCAAAGGCCACAATTTTCCCAACCATGACGCTCCAGTCGGTCGGCGGTCCAAATCCGATCTTGCAAGGTGAGCCAAGCAAATAACTTGACCTTCGCGGGGGAGGGGGGCAAACTTTCCACACCATGAAGTCCATAGGAGATAGAGTCAAACAAAGGAACTACGCTTTGTAAGGGGTGGTCACAAGAGTATACCCCATCCAAACAATGTCATCCTCGGCAAGCTTGTTAAGGTGGAAGTCAGTAACAACCATCCAAAGGGTGAAGAATTCGTGAACGTGGTTGCCGGTGATGACGGTGTTCTGGTTGATCTTAAGCATCCAAACGTTCCCATTCAGAGCCTCATTCATCTTCCAAGTTTTCCTCCTTGAGACGTAAAAAATGAGAGGGGCAATATCCTTGGGGTTGCGTCCAAGTAGCCTAGGGGAGGCCCAAAAGGGTGCTTTTGCACCATTTCCCATGATTACCCTGGTGGAGGCATAGAAGAATTCATGATCCTTCTCGATACATGGGTTACCTATTCCCACCCATAATTTGTCCGGCTCCTTCCATTCATACCAAAGTCATCTCAGTTGTAAGGTACGAGAAAACACTTATGCTTAAAAATGAAAGGAGCCGAACATAGTACATAGAAAAAAGCAAATACTTAAAAATGAAACACAACAAGATAGCGTGTTTTCAGTTTGAGTAAATGTTCACTGCAACCTTTCAAAAAAAATGTTCACTGCAATGGAGGGAAGGGAATGATCTATCTGCCTCTATTTATGTTACAAGCGTGTTACTCACACATCGGCCCCTTATTCGCCATTGGTTATAAACTGAGCAGATCTTGTAGCACTATGTTACATGCATGCTACATTTCTGAGTGGTGATGCGTCCGGCCGGTGAGCCCGCAGAGGAAGCCCCGGCGCTGCCGCCGAGGCCGCGTGGAGCCGTGTTCTTTCTCGTCGATGTCGGGCTTCTTGGGCGCCGCCAACATCTTCGTCAGGCGCTCCTCCGGCGTCCAGACGCGTCTGCGCGCATTGAGCCACGCGATGATGTCGGAGAAGACGGCCTCGACGTTCTCGTCCGGCTCGCCGGCGGTGAGGCCGTGCCACATCCCCGGGTAGAGCTTGATGGCCTTGTCCGTGCTGGCGGCGTGCTCGTACAGCGCGCGGCTCACCTCCGGGTCCGTCACGGTGTCGGCCTCGCCGTGCAGGACCAAGAAGGGCAGCTTCACCTTGGACAGGCTGTCCTCCACGTACATGCTGGTCCTGAGCATCTCCAGCGCCGTCTTGAGCCGCGGCTTGTCCTGGTAGATCAGCTTGTTCTTCCTGATCTGCTCGGCATGGCAGAAACGCATCAAGATCGGATTAGCTTCTAGTATGATACAAAATACGCTACTCTAGCGTGGTTTCGGTTCTGTAAAAAAACAAAATTCTATCTGTGGCTTGCTTATGAGTTATGATTGACATTCTGGACGCTGAAAAATGAAGATTCAGGCTGCCTCCGATGATGTCTGAACTCTGAAGAAGAAGAGGGGGAGTTTGATTTCACCGACCTGTTCGCGCTTGTCGGGGTCCTTGAAGGCGGCATCGATGACGTCCTTGGTCGGGACGATCTTCCACCTGGGTATGATGTCCTCCACCTGCGTCAGGGCGGTGATGACCAGCGGGTGCGGCTTCACCTTCTCTGATATCTGAACGGGCGCATTACAGATACCACAATGTCAGTCGAGAGAAATGCATGGCATGGCGGGAGAAGAAAATACTACTAAAAGGAAAACCATTCATGGTCATGCTCATGGTTGCAGCAGAGAGACCTTGCACATGGGCGCGACGAGGACGGCGCCGTCCCAGAAGGTGGGGTCCTTCCTGTGCAGCAGCAGCGCCACGGCGCCGCCCATGGACTCGCCGTACAGGAACCTGCTCTTGCTCCGGTACTCTTCCAGCCCTGCACGAGTTTCATGATGTCACGGTTAATGACAAGATTTATTTTCCTTTTTTGAAGATATAAGAAGAAGGGAAGAAAGTGGTAGAGTACCGCAGATGGACTTGTAGAATCGGTCGCAGTCGTCGACGAGGCGGTGGAAGCTGCGGATGTAGCAGCGGGTGCCCATGGACTTGCCGTGCCCCTCGTAGTCCATCCCGAACACGCCGTACCCGGCCGCCGCCAGCCGCACGCCGCACGCTGTGAAACGGTAGTAATCAGTCGTTAGTGGATCATGTAGGCCGAGAAATGTCATTGGCATTCTCATTGTCAGATTCATTCATTTTATTTACCATCAGTGTCAAGAAACATCTTACATTTTGAGACAGTGAAAGTTCTACCTAATAGGCAAAGCCTAAAGTTTGGGCTTGAAGAAAAAACAATTTCCCACTAACTGTAATACCAAACAGCCGCTAATGAAAGGCAGAGGACCACCACTCTAACCAGAGCACTATAGGACTTGTCCATCTGATGGAGTCGTGTCTACTCCACTCCCCCTATACCCCCATCCTTAATTGAAGAGAGCGGCCAGAGTGGACCGTGTGCATCCATCATCCTCTCCAACCTCCACTCAGTTATAACCGAATACTGTATGCGTGGAGGCTACATACGAGTCACGGCAGCTAACCACATCATAATGAGCACCGGAACCTCAATTACGCCCGTGATGGACCAGTACGCCACTCGAGTCGAGTACGTACGCACGCACGCACGCACGCTGTAGCCTGTGGGTGACCGGTGGCCACACGTCCACGCAACAAGTTCACAGCCAGCGCAAGCTGAAATGTTGCTCGCCGGAGGTGGGGGCGGGGGCGGGGGACCAAGAGGTAGTTGGTCGCTGTTAATGGCGATCGAGCTACTCCGGCGGAATGGGACACCGCCCGCGCTGGGGCATACGATATCAAGCCTCAAGTACGCGCCGTCCATCGAATTAAAGGCAGGCGACAATGCCGCTGTTCTAATAAGATCTGTGAATCAGACGCGGCCAACAAGGCCACCGTGGAGGCGACGCCGCTGGTTAATGGCGGATGGGGACGGTGTGGCGCGCTGATTGATGGTCTGGCAGGCGGGCAGGCAGGCAGGCCGGGCAGCTCACCTGTAAAACCCTCGTGGACGAAAGGGACTTGTATCCAACACCCGTGTCCACGACTTAGGTAAGGCCCAGATGTGGAAGCATGCAGAGGGATGCTGAGAGTGACACACCAACATGAAAACGCCTACTTTGGGCGAATTTTCGCAAAATAACATCATTTAAAATTATAAAAAAATTGCAAAAGGGAAAAAATCATCTTCCTTTCGTGTACATGATTTCCCGTAAAATATTCTGCTCTGCAATCTTTTCAGTAAGGATGAACCTTTGTTTGGGTGTGACTAAGATCACTGAATTCTGGCTTATTGTACATTTAATTCTTCTAAATTTATATGTGTTCTACTAGAGAGTAGTTCATGTTCATGCAAAACAGTCTACTGTTGTGCAAGCTTAATGTGAATTCCCCTACCAAGTGCCTTAGGCAAAAAAAAGTACTACCCCACCTGGTTTAAATGTTACACTGATGCTAGTTCTTGGTTCATGCTTTTTTTGGACCGAATGTGCAGTAGCCCGCAGAAAAATTTCAGGAAACTCGTACTAAATCAGCGACAACTAATATGAACGGAGGGATTAGCCAATAGGTTGACTGAAACAGCCCTTTGGATTGGTAGGAGTTGGTGAATAGAGGCTTGTGCAGAAGGAACAGGGATGTTAATCAGGACAGGTGAATGAACACATTTCAATGCGTGCACACGACTGTCCAACAGGGTTTTCAGTAGTGTACTACTAATAAGTGATTAAGAAATTAGGACAGGTGCAGATATGCTACAAACACGGATGTTAATTAGGACAGGTGCTTTGAATTGAGACCTGCCTGCCCGGGTCGGCTTTTAAATGCGTGCATCAGTCAATTAATAAATGAGGGAAATTACTGCGGTGTCTACCCTTTCTGGTATCGACCAACAGTCCCATCTTAATCCGCCGTTCCTAGCCGTAGCTAATTAAGGCATCCATCCATCAGCCATCAGCCATGGTCCGAAGCGTGCTAATTTAGGCCATTCTCTTAATTACCAGACTCACTATATTCAGACAACATATAGTGTAAGGTGTTTAGAGAGATGCTTAGAGGGTGCTTGGATACGTTTTAGTCCCATGACTAAAAGTAGTTGGACTAAAACTTGCTAGCCTCACCCATGCTTGGATCCAAATACTAAAGAGACTAAAATCAAGTTATTGAGCATTTATTATCCTTCAAACCCTTCAATTCAGAACTCACATGTGTTAAAGGAGAGGAATTAAATGAGGAGAGAGAGGGCTAATACATATTTTAGTAGGTTTCATATGACTAAAAAATTTTAGCCTCAAAACTAGTCCTAGCCTCTCTTTAGTGAGGGGTGCTTGGAACTTTAGCCTCTAAAAAAGACTATTTTTAGTCAGACTAAAAATAGTCCTTTGGATCCAAGCACCCTCTTAGTAAAATAAATCAATTTGTTTTAAGGCATCACTGGTTATATCTATAGCAGGATGACTAATTAAGTATTTGCCGTTTACAACTAAGCACTAATGCTTGGGTAAACTGATGCTGGGGTAAAAGTCAGTTTATTTCTCTAAGCATCTTGCATTGTGTGTCTAGAACATGAATGTGTTCATCAATTGATGAAGACATAGGGTTTTTTAAAAAAATACTTTGTGAACTAGTAATATTAGGAGTAGGGTGTTTTTGAGCTAGACATCTATGGAGACCGAAAAAATTGAAATAAAATAAAACATCAAACTTCTCTTTTTTTAAAAAAAAATCTGAAAACAATTGTACAAGTATGCAAGCATATGATTTTTTTTTGAAACCGAATATGCAAGCATATGATGTGTATGTGCGTAAAACTTCAGGATGAAGTGCCTTGAAATGCGAGCACTGAAAATTTATATACTTGTACACTATGTCTCTAAGTACATGTGTATTTTTTCCAATTATTTTTAAATGTAAACATGTTAATTTTGATCATTTCAAATTCAAACTCCATGGAGGCCGGGCTCCATTCTGCATTTTTGTAGTATTAGTCCTTTCTAAAGTGCTAACTAGAATTTTATGTGTGCATCGCTTGATGCAGAGGCTAGAGATAATCCTCCTTTTCAAAACCAAGACGTAAGTATAACTATAGGCAGTTGGTAAGATTCCTTCCCATCTATGGACGCCTTTGGACCGTGAGCCAGAGTTTTTACAGGCCCCTGATATAGCTAGCGCATTCATCTGAACCCATCAATTAATGCCTTTGGGGACTATGAACAGTATCGAAGGAGAATACTATGCTACCTATGCCTACACGAACAGCTCGTGAAACCTTTGTGTAGTACTAGCCGGACATATAGAGAGGTAAAGGTTGAATATGTTCACATGCAAAATAAGACGATGACCTATGTGACAGGCTATTCTCATCGTCGTTTATGTAGAGACAAGTAAACTAAGATGACAAGAATGAGAAAGAAGTCGTTTAAAAAAAGAATGAGAAAGAAGTAGTATATGGAAGAAAAATACAACTGGACCAAGCATACCTCTCATGAAGCCGCTGCATTCCATGCCGTAACCTGGATAAGATATTAAACAGACAAAGCATGAGCGAAGAGGAAAGAGGTTTAAAACAAAACTTGCCTCGTCTAGCAAGAACTAGCTGCTGAACTGAAGGGAAGCAAACGAAGATCCCGGAAATCCATGAGCTTTATCATGGCATCATACTGCTACATACGTACCGTGGCAGAGGAAGACGAGCGCCCTGGGCGATGTGGAGGCCGGCAGCCAGCCGCAGGTGAAGAGCTGCACCCCGCTCGAGTTCCTCACGTACTCCTGCGGAACACACGACATGGATCAACCAAATCGATGAGAACCAAGCGGTGGGACGAATCGAGGAGCGAAGGCATGCAATGCATTGCAGGGCCAGGAGGAATCACCTCGTGGTACTCGACGTCCATCCTTCCTGGAGGCCTTGCGCGAAGGGGGAGGAAGGGAGGGGCGGCGTGAGGAGCTGGGAAGAAGGTCGGCGAGGTGGATGGACAGACGGAGACGGGGCCGGGGGAGGCAGGCGAGGAGCGATGGGGCAGAGCAGGTGAGGGTTGGGTCGCGTGGGTTGGATTCTGATGCTAGCGTGCGTACCTTGCGCTGGCCGGTGAAGCAAGGACGGAGACGACACACCTAAATCTGCCTGCGCGGCGCGGAGCCTGCCGCAAGGTGACGCATTTATGAACCCCGACGGTGGTGGCTCGGAGAGCGGGGGCGGATACCGAGTTACAGTCCCGTTCGGATCGGTCAGGTCCGAGTTTGCTCCCAATTGCTACAAAGAGAGCGCTTGCTTTCAAGCGTCCCCAGCGGCCGCTCTGTCAACCGTCCCATCGATCACCAGATCGCGACACGTTTGAAGTGGTACCAGCCTGGCGTGGCGTTTTGCCTTGTTCCATTTTGAATTCTTTCGTAGTCACGCGGAGCTCATTTTCAATCATCCCCTTTTTCCTCATTCACCTCGCGGCGACAATGGGGTGGAATACCTAGAGGAGGGTGTCAGGTGAACCGTGGCCGTCGATAGTTCAACGACGGTAGGCAAGGCGAAGGGGCGGGGGGCTGCCCTCACCGACATACTTGTACCACATTGCGGGGTGGTGAGGCGATGGGTGCGGCCAAGCGCCTCATGCATGCATGGCAAGGGAAGAGGAGGAAGAAGGGGAGGCAACCATCGGTGGTGCGCACAAGCGACGATGATTGACAGGGACGCACCGCTACATCTCCTATAGAAGATTAGTTCATCTCTAGCCATCTATCCATCACGCAATGGTAGAGGTTTTCAAGGAGACGGCGTCGACATATGCTATTGGGGGGACTCAAATCCCGACAGTGTCCGAGGGACACAATTGCGTCTCTCACGTGCCAATGCTCCCACGGGATTTGTGGAGTTTTTTCAGCGAGATTTTTTGAGGGGTTCAAGTTACTGTCCGTGCGAGGGTTTATCAAGGTGCAACACAAAATCCCATGGGGTTTTTAGAAGAGGGAGCTTAATTTTCGAGCGTATTATTTTGCTGCGAGAATTTGATTATGTTTTTTTTGGGGGGGGGGGTTTTGATTTTCCCTCACCGGCGTATGAGCGTTTTTAGCGGCGAACACGAATGTTGTAGCAACACCAGTATGTACTCACACGGAGGGCCATACATCTCCACGACCTTTTTCTAGGTCTGGGAATCTCATTAAGGCAATTTTGTCAAATGGGATAGTGGAAAACAGGCAACTTTTGGCAACATACACCATTTTTTATGCAAAACTAGGCACCCATGTTGGCAATAAGCCCCCCCCCCCCTTAAGGATCGAAAGTATGTCTGGTTTTTTTTATTTATTACGCTAGGGCGTGATTAGGTATCACCTTGTATGCTAGTATTAAATGCTACTCTCTTTTCTCGGAATTGTTTGGAAGTCTTTGGGTCAGCTTTTAGTTCGCTCAACTATCGTCTATTACCGCACAGGACAAAATACACGCTCATGGTTTCCTTTTTAATTGCAGCTTTTTTGATAAATTCCTCTACGCAACCCGTTCACTGTCATTACAAGTTATTGGCCAATGCTTACTGCTTATACTTTCCGGGCTGCAAGTCAGGCTCGCTGGTTAAGCTATGTGTCTTGACTTAATGAATGCATGCTAAAGAGTAGCTATGACGCAGCGAAAAGTAATACATATCAAGCAAAATAACTTGCAAGAATGTAAAGGGAAGGGTTTGTAGGATTCAAACGCAATAGGAGACATAGATGTTTTTGTCGTGGTTCCGATAGGTTGTGCTATCGTACATCCACGTTCATGGAGACTTTAACCCACAAAGGGTAACGGCTGCGCGAGTCCATGAAGGGCTCCACCCACGAAGGGTCCACGAAGAAGCAACCTTGTCTATCCCACCATGGCCGTCGCCAACGAAGGACTTGCCTCACTAGCAGTAGATCTTCACGAAGTAGGCGATCTCCTTGCCCTTACAAACTCCTTGGTCCAACTCCACAATCTTGTCGGAGGCTCCCAAGTGACACCTAGCCAATCTAGGAGACACCACTCTCCAAGAAGTAACAAATGGTGTGTTGATGACGAACTCCTTGCTCTTGTGCTTCAAATGTTTGTCTCCCCAACACTCATCTCTCTCTCACAGGATATAGATTTGGTGGAAAGAAGATTTGAGTGGAAAGCAACTTGGGGAAGGCTAGAGATCAAGATTCATACTGTAGGAATGGAATATCTTGGCCTCAACACATGAGTAGGTGGTTTTCTCTCAGAAAATGTGTATTGGAAGTGTAGGTATGTCCTGATGGCTCTCTCTTCGAATGAAGAGTGGGTGGAGGGGTATATATAGCCTCCACACAAAAACTAACCGTTACACACAATTTACCAATCTCGGTAAGACCGAAGTGAAAAACTCGGTCGGACCGATTTAGCAAACCTAGTGACCATTAGGATTTTCGGTGGGACTGAGATGCAACTCGGTAGGACCGATATGGTTAGGGTTAGGGCATAACGTAATCTCGGTGTGACCGATTACACAAACTCGGTGGGACCGATTTTGGTAATAAGCTAACCAGAGAGTTGGTCAGGTAAACTCGGTGGGACCGATCGCTCATTTCGGTGGGACTGAAATGTTACGAAAGAGAAACAGAGAGTTTACATTGCAATCTCGGTGGGACCGATCGCTCATCTCGGTAGGACCGAAACGTTATGAAGGGAAACAGAGAGATTACAACCCCATCTCGGTGTGACTGAAATCCCTATCGGTGAGACCGATTTGCCTAGGGTTTGTGGCAGTGGCTATGACATCTGAAACTCGGTGGCGCCGGATAGAAAGAATCGGTAGGGCCGAGTTTGACTTTTGGTTTAGGTCATATGTGGATGTGGGAAGGCAGTTGAGGATTTTGGAGCATATCACTAAGCATTATGAAGCAAGAGCCTCATTAAACAACACCTCATCCCTCCTTGATAGTATTGACTTTTCGTATAGACTCAATGTGACCTTGGATCACTAAAATATAAAATGTAGAGTCTTGAGATTTGAGCTTGAGCCAATCTTTTTGTCCTTAATATTTTGAGGGGTCCACATTCTTCATCCATGCCATGCCATTCATTGAGCTTTTCCTAAAATATCAATCTTGGAATAGCATTAGCTCAATGAGCTATATATTGTTAGGAATTACCAAAACCACCTAGGGATAGTTGCACTTTCAATCTCCCCCTTTTTGGTAATTGATGACAACATATAGATCAAAGCTTCGACAAATGATAATAAGAGTGAAAAACATTGTCGCTTTGAGAAATATGTGAAAGGCAAGAGCTCCCCCTAAATTTGTGCATAGTTTATGGTTTGCTTTGGACTGCAAATGCACATAGAGTTAGGCTCATGGGTTACTCTTCCATACCACATACATCTTGGTGGAGCGCTCAAAATGATAATAATTAAATGCATGCACTCATCATCAAGCAAAGTGAATGATTATATAGGGATAAAAAGATAATGTCATCCAACAAGCATTAATGTAGCATATGATCAAACACATGATCATCCAAGTATCACATAGACAAAAGGTATCTCAAACAAGCAAAGCAAATAAAGTTCAACCACCAAAGCAAGAGAGAATAAAAAGCAACGCTCTCTCTCGAAGCCTATGATCTATACATTTTTCTCCCCCTTTGGCAACAAGTTACCAAAAAGTTCCTAGAAAATGCATAGCCCTAAATCGTCTCTCAGGCTTGGTCTTCAGGTGGTGGTGTCTGGATAACTCCAACAATGAAGGCTTCAGTCGAAGTAGATGGAGCTGATGGAGTAGGTGCTGGAGCTGGTGGCACTGAAGCTGTAGCCGGTGCAGATGACGTGGCTCTGGTGTCTGGAATAGGCACTGCAGCAGACCTCTGAGCTCTAGGCACTCTGGCAAATGTATCAGTGGTTGTCTTTCCCTTCCTCTCCTGCATATCATCTTGAAGTTGCTCCATAACAGACTGAATTTCAGTTACCTTCACATCCAAGTCATAGAATTTTTGCTCCAGGATTCTTTCCAAGCTCTCCTGGTTTTGAGTCAGGGTGGCCAGTCCCTTCTCAATCCTCAGAGTGGATGCAATCAGGTAGCCAAGCTGATCTTGCTTGCTCTTCAGGAGATACTGAGATGCTTCTTCAGTAGTTGGCATCCTTGCAGCCTTTTCAGCTTTTGCCTTCTCCTTCTTGGCTTGTGCGTGCATAGAAGATGGTTCATCCTCATTCATAACCACAGTGTTGTCCTCGAAGTCTGGATAGATAGGCATGTGCTCCTTGTCCAGCAGATATGTACCAGTGCCCATCTTGGAGTTGATCAGCTCCTGGATCTGTCGGGCGTACCCACAACTCCTCTTCTGATCTGCAGCTGTCCTCTTGATAGTTTCAACTATTAGGCTCATGACTTTGAACTTTTGTGGGACATCAAAGATGTGAAGCAAGTTTATTGCATGGCCTCTGATTATCTTGTGATCACCTGACTTTGGCAAGAGAGTGTGCCTGAGGATCCAGTTGATGGTTGGCAAGCCTGACAAAAGATAATGTACAGATCCAAACTTATGTGTCTCAAGAGCAGCATCTGGGATCTCCTTGTACATGTGTGCCATTGTGCTGTGATCCTTCTTCCTGTTGGCATAGACATCCAAGTCATCTTCACTCTCTTTTGGGGCATTGATCAACTTCGCCCATTCAGCAACCGTGGACTGGTACCTCGTACCTTCAGACATCTAGACAATCCTTTCATCTGGGTAGAAATGAGCTGTTGAGTAGAACTGCATGATGAGCTCATCATTCCATTTTGTGAACTTCTGAGCCACAAACTCATCAACTCCACAAGCCTTGAAATTGTCATGTACATCTGGATAGTGATCCTCATTGTCCTTGATGTAGTCCCAGTCGACCCATCTCATGTCACACACTATGGGCTTCTTGTCAAGCAACACTGTCTCATAGAAGTCATGTTGTTCCTTTGTATGGAACCTGTAATCCACACCAGTCCTCCTCCTGGTGGCATATGGATCAGACTCTCTCCATAGCCTCAGACCTGAGTCCTTCCTTATCTTCATGTTCTCAGCTATTGGATGAGTATCATTGTGATCTAGGATTTTTGGCTTCAGCTTCCTCAAGACATGTGACTCATGATCTTCTTCTTCCATTTCAGCTTCAGGCACTGGGGCCTTGTTCTTTTCCTCGCAGGGATGTTCCTGGTGCTCCTCTTTGGTTTTTGGCTTTGGAGCTGGAGCAGCAGCCTTTGGAGTGGTCTTAGGCTTAGATGGAACAACCCCTGCCCTGATGGCATCACCCATAAGCTTCTGAGCTTTGGGTGCTGGTGCAGCATCTTCTTCCTCTTCCTCTTCAGAATCTTTCATGATTGAGGATCTCACAAGCACTCTAGCAGTGGTCTTTTTGACCCTCTCCTTCCTCTTCTTCCCTTCTGCAGCAGCCTCTTTGGATTCAGATTCCAAAGGGACTTGAGTAGATGCTCTGGCCTTAGACATTGGAATTCTCTTTGAAAGAACCTTTTGCTTCATGCCTGGCTTGGTGGCAGCAGCAGTGCTATATTCCTTCTTAACCACTTTCTTCTTGGAAGTGGCCTCATCCTCAACTGCCACATAGTATTCATCCTCGGATTCAGAGGTCTTCTTCTTTCTGGCCCTGGTGGCAGCTTTGGGTAAGTTGCTTGGGGTGCTCCTGCTACCATCATCTGAACTGCTAGAGGGACTAGTGCCCTTACTCAGGTGAACCTGCTCCTCTGACCTGTTCTGGCTGTCACTCTGATCAGACATATTGCAAACACTGACAGCAGACCCTGTGAATAGATATAGATGAGATAGAGTGGATGAGCATCACAAAATGCAGAGGTTTTTGCAAAAGAATGAGTCAAAAACTTAGTTTTAGTTTTCCACAGAAAGCATTTCGGATCAACCGATTTGTAAACTCGGTGATACCGAAGCAGCTGTTGGAACCTAAACTAGTGAACTCGGTCAGACCGAGTCACAGTTCGGTGGCACCGAGACTGCTAGGGTTTCACAAAGTCCTGAACTCGGTCACACCGATTTGCAATTCTCGGTCAGACCAAAAATTACATGTGCAATGGCCTGAGCCGAATCGGTGGTACCGAGTTCCACAACTCGGTGGGTCCGAGATGGTTTTAGCAGAAATCTAACCCTAAATTTTCAATTCACGACTAAACTACGGAGTGTTTTGACTAGATAAGAATGATCTCAATCGTGGCAAGATACATGGCTAACACAATGTGCTAGGAATCAGATAGGGATAGCATAGTGATCGAGTGCATACCCTAGTTCAGCGGAGAACTCGCTACGGCGGCACGGCGGGGATGATTCCCGTTGACGGCGGCGGAGACCAGCGGCAGGAGGCGGCTGGCGACGAGGAAGACGATCCAGAGACCCTGGAGGCAGAGCGGGCTAAGCGCGGGTCGAGGAGGTTCGGAAAGTTTTCCAAAATTTAACCCGTCGGTATATATAGCCCGACCCTGTCGGTGTGACCGAGTGGAACAACTCGGTGGCACCGAGATTCATAACTGCAAACAGTTACTGAAACTCTATGTGACCGAAAGGTTCGAATCGGTTGCACCGAGGTAGAAAACCTAGATCGACCTAGTGATCTCGGTATGATTGAAATGGGTGAACCGGTCAGACCGAAACGCACAAAGAAGTTTTGAAAGTCTAAGTCTATGACAAATCGGGGACTCTAGTGCTCCTCACACAGAGTGGTTCGAATATGACTTGATCAAATTTTGTGACGCAGCGTGAATAGAGTTTGAGACGAGAAAAGCATAGATAGCTAGAGAAGGTTCTTAGTCATTCTTGTCCATCCACTTGGCCAAAAGAAAAGGAAACCAATCAATCAAAACAACAAGTGGATGTCCCCGAATGAGTAAATTATGCAACCAACATGCTCACACAATAAAATGGCAAATGAAATATGTGGCAAAGCATGCACAAACAATTCTAGTATCTATCAAGCAATTGGCGATGACTAGGTCATCTATATATGAGTATATTGACTTAGGAGTCAAATGAGAACATTTGATCATAGGTCATACTCATCGTTTAAGCACAAGTGGGGTTACCACTTTTACATAAAGCATTGTTGTGTTCACACCATTAGAGTTGCTTTAACTCAATTGTTAGAGTAAAGCTCCCCCTAGATGTGAGATCCCCCCTAAGAGGGATGAACTAACCTTGGGTTTTGTCGATGATGACTTCATGTAGGTGTTGAAGATGTGGATGCTCTATGTTGATGTAGATCATTTGGAGCTATCCTTTGGAGTGAGTTGCACTTTCAATACCTACACGGGTTAGTCCCACAAGGAACAAACAAGGGTATTCATAGACATAGAGTGATGCACACATAAGATGATGTCTATGAAAGCTTTAGGTTACCTCGTCCCTTGTCTTACCAACAAGAGGGTTTGTGACTCCTTGAACTAGTGCAAGATGTGGAAGTTGATTGCACTTGTTCTTGCCAAAATGATAAGAGTGAAGTATATTGGCAGAGTCACCCTCAAGAACTCTTCTAGTTCTTCTTTTTCGGGATGCACACCATCTTGATGGGAATCCTTGGAGTTGTAGTTGTACTTGATGAAGTGGAACTTGATGTAGTCTTGGGAACCCACTTGACCAAGGCCTTAGGAGCTTCTTCAAATGCATCAATTTCCTCTTGAAGCTTGTCCTTGCCTTTTTGCTTGTGGTCTTGTGGTGGAAGATCATCTTGAGCTTGTGTCCCTTTGGATGAAGTAGGATCATACTTCTCTTGTTGAGGAACAAACTTCGTCTTGGGGTATTGATCTTCTTCCCACTCAACTCCATTGGCATTGAACTTTCGTTCAAAACCAATACCTTGATTCTTCCGCTGCCTTCCTTGCTTGCGTACAATTTCCTCGAATTGCTTACTCCCGGCAAGGCTCTTGTAAACACCTTTCTCTATAATTCCCTTCAATAAGCTATTTTCTTGCTCAAGTGTAACTTGGCTAAGAGAATCATTAGTGGAATCAAGAGAACTACTTGAAGCAACAACATTGGATTTAGCATGATTATCGTTACTACTAGAAGAAGAATCCTTCTTGTTCTTGTTACTAGACTTGACTTGAGGCATGTAAGTGGATAAGAGTAAACGCTTGGCAATGTAAGAAGAACTTTTCTTGCAAAGATCATCATTGATTGCCTTTAAGAACTCATGCTCTTGCTCAAGGTTGAGCTTTTTAAAACATAATTTCTCATGAGTCCTTAATAGTTCTCGATGATCTCCTAAGATAGTTTCATGAGCTAACTTAAGAGTGTTTAGTTCTTTAGTTAGAGACTCAATCTTCTCCTTATCATTGTCATTCGTTTCACCATAGTTGTCAATGAGTAACTCATCATCACCTAACAAGTCATCTTCATCACTATTGAAATCAACATACTCGGGGTGTGATACCTTTGGACCTTTGGCCATGAAGCATCTTCCAATTCCTTCATTTGGTGAATCAAATATGTGGTAGGAGTTGGTTGACACAAGTGCTACTCCGGCAACACCTTCATCTTGAGTATGTTCGGAGTCGGAGCGATAGCTTCTCTCGGAGTCATTGTCGGAGTCGGAGTCGGATACCCATTCACCAACATGAGCTTGATGTCTTCGTTTTGTGTAGCTCCTTGATGACTTGTCCTTCCTTTCCGAATCCTTGCTTCTCCGAGGGTGTCTTCGTTCATATCGATCATCCCTACTCCTTCTCTCCCTTGATAGTGATTCTTCTCTTGTACTTCTTCTTTTGGGAGAATCTTCTCTTCTCTTGTGGGGAGCCATACACTCATTGGAGTAGTGTCCGGGTCTTCCACAATTGTAGCAGTTTCGCTCTCGACTAGAAGATCTTTTGTCATTGTAGGACCTTGACTTGGAACTTCTTTCCTTGCTTCTACTCTTGTAGAACTTGTTGAATTTCTTCACCATTAGGCTCAATTCTTCATTGAAGGTTTGTTTCTCACTTGATGATGTGGGAGCTTCACATGAGGCTTTGTAAGCACCACTTGACTTGTTATGGAGCTCCTCCTTATCCTTGAGTGACATCTCATGAGCAACAATTCTTCCAATGACTTCCGTTGGCTTGAGATCTTTGTAATTTGGCATCATTTGGATCAATGTGCATACGGTATCGTATTTTCCATCCAAGGCTCTTAGGATCTTCTTGATGATGAATTTGTCGGTCATCTCTTCACTTCCTAAGCCGGCAATCTCATTTGTGATAAGAGCAAGCCTAGAGTACATTTCAGCGACACCTTCACCATCCTTCATTTTGAACTTGTCAAGTTGACTTTGAAGCACATCCAACTTGGATTCCTTGACGGAGTCGGTACCTTCATGAATATCAATCAAAGTATCCCAAATTTCCTTTGCATTCTCAAGACGGCTGATTTTGTGAATTCTTCGGGGCACAATCCGTTGAAGAGGATATCACAAGCTTGAGCATTGTATTGTAGCATCTTCAACTCATCCGCGGTAGCTTAATGATTCGGTTCTCTCCCATCAAAGAATTCATCTTGCAAGCCAACACACACAATAGGCCAAACGGCGGGGTTATGTCCAAGAATATGCATTTTCATCTTATGCTTCCAACTAGCAAAATTTGTACCATCAAAGTAAGGACCTCTACGGTGATAATTTCCCTCGCTAGACGCCATACTCTCCTAGTTTGTGAAACCAAGGCTATGACCACCAAAAGCTATGGAAATCAAAGCAAATGGAGACCAAAGCTCTGATACCACTTGTAGGATCGAAAGTATGTCTAGAGGGGGGTGATTAGACTACTTGACCAAATAAAAATCTATCCTTTTCCCAATTTTAGTCTTTGGCAGATTTTAGCTATCTTAGCACAAGTCAAGAAATCTTAACACAATTCAAGCAAGCATGTAAAGAGTCTATGAGCAGCGGAAAGTAAAGCATGCAACTTGCAAGAATGTAAAGGGAAGGGTTTGGAGAATTCAAACGCAATTGGAGACACAGATGTTTTTGTCGTGGTTCCGATAGGTGGTGCTATCGTACATCCACGTTGATGGAGACTTCAACCCACGGAGGGTAACGGTTGCGCGAGTCCACGGAGGGCTCCACCCACGAAGGGTCCACGAAGAAGCAACCTTCTCTATCCCATCATGGCCATCGCCCACGAAGGACTTGCCTCACTAGCGGTAGATCTTCACGAAGTAGGCGATCTCCTTGCCCTTACAAACTCCTTGGTTGAACTCCACAATCTTTGTCGGAGGCTCCCAAGTGACACCTAGCCAATCTAGGTGACACCACTCTCCAAGAAGTAACAAATGGTGTGTTGATGATGAACTCCTTGCTCTTGTGCTTCAAATGATAGTCTCACCAACACTCAACTCTCTCTCACAGGATATGGATTTCGTGGAAAGAAGGTTTGAGTGGAAAGCAACTTGGGGAAGGCTAGAGATCAAGATTCATATGGTAGGAATGGAATATCTTGGCCTCAACACATGAGTAGGTGGTTCTCTCTCAGAAAATGTGTATTGGAAGTGTAGGTATGTTCTGATGGCTCTCTCTTTGAATGAAGAGTGGGTGGAGGGGTATATATAGCATCCACACAAAAACTAACCATTACACACAATTTACCAATCTCGGTGAGACCGAAGTGAAAAACTCGGTCGGACCGATTTAGCAAACCTTGTGACCGTTAGGATTTTCGGTGGGACTGAGATGCAACTCGGTAGGACCGATATGGTTAGGGTTAGGGCATAACGTAATCTCGGTGTGACTGATTACACAAACTCGGTGGGACCGATTTTGGCAATAAGTCAACCAGAGAGTTGGTCAGGTAAACTCGGTGGGACCAATCGCTCATTTCGGTGGGACCGAAATGTTACGAAAGAGAAACAGAGAGTTTACATTGCAATCTCGATGGGACCGATCGCTCATCTCGGTAGGACCGAAACGTTACGAAGGGAAACAGAGAGATTACAACCCCATCTCGGTGTGGCCGAAATCCCTATCGGTGAGACCGATTTGCCTAGGGTTTGTGGCAGTGGCTATGACATTTGAAACTCGGTGGCGCCGGATAGAAAGAATCGGTAGGGCCGAGTTTGACTTTTTTTTAGGTCATATGTGGATGTGGAAGGTAGTTGAGGGTTTTGGAGCATATCACTAAGCACTATGAAGCAAGAGCCTCATTAAACAACACCTCATCCCTCCTTGATAGTATTGGCTTTTCCTATTGACTCAATGTGATCTTGGATCACTAAAATATAAAATGTAGAGTCTTGAGCTTTGAGCTTGAGCCAATCTTTTTGTCCTTAATATTTTGAGGGGTCCACATTCCTCATCCATGCCATGCCATTCATTGAGCTTTTCCTGAAATCTTAATCTTGGAATAGCATTAGCTCAATGAGCTATATGTTGTTAGGAATTACCAAAACCACCTAGGGATGGTTGCACTTTCACCCCCCCCCAAACTATACTAGTCATTTTTTGATGAAAATTAATATGACATTTTAGGCATTTTTTAGGACAAATGTCATGCAAATACCCATTTTAGGCATTTTTATGGATGCACGCCAGACAATGTTCTTGTGAGGCTTTCACTGGAATTCGTGTAGCAACATTTGTTGTTAGGAAAATTTGGAGAACTGTGTTAGGCAGTTTTAGGCATTTCCTGGGTTTATCATTAGGCAATTTTTTTGGTTGTGCGGCAGGCAATTGTGTTTTCATTGAAGCTTTCTTATGAGGTAGTTTAGCAACTCATGGCGGGAATTAGTGAACTTTTAGTTATGACATGGCGGACAAACAAAAACAGAGGACCACAATTGCTTCAAAAATATGCAATGATATAGTATGTATTTTTACTTCTGCTTTGCAGGAGTAGTAGCACATGATATCCCAATGCAAATTTATAGGGATTCAGATATGCGGTGTGGGCACTTCAATTTTGTAGATTCTGACTTTATTGTAGGCATTCTAATTGTAGGTTCAGATATGTGTTGTAAGGAATTTTTGGACATATTGTATGCATATTAATTCTACATTTCTTAATATTTGCAGGCGTCTTAATTTTGCATTTCAAAATATATGCACACATTATAATTGTGCATTCTGAGTATATGAACAACAGGCAATATTTTGACATCCATACGCCATTTTTCAGGTAAATTTGGGTTCCCATTGTAGGCATAAGTTGGGTAGTAGCTTTTTATATGTTTTTCATGCTTTGGGCAATAAGTTTGGGCCGAAGATGATATTTTTTGTATGCAATAAAACAAAACAGTAATTCAAACACAATGAATTCCTTTTAACAAAACATAAGAGTAATGGCTGCAAGACTTGATGAAGGCAATTTCTGGACACATTGTAGGCATTTTAACTACAAGATTCAGACATATTTGCAAGTTCAGGAATTTCATTTTTATTAGTTCAAACATTTTTATTAACATTGCAGGTTTGTGAGAATGGACATATTATATCTTCACAAGCCAGCAAACTTCTTTTCACTCAATTGTCAATCTCTATTTCCTTCTTTCGATTTGTTAGTTGCACGAGGACGAGCATGACTTAAGCTTGGGAGGGGGTGATGGCTCGAGATTTTACCACTTTTAGTAGGGGATTTTGATACGGTTTTCACCAGGTTTTCGATATTTCCAACGGTAATCCTTCGTTGGGGAAGAAAACTCATTTTTCCTTTGTTGTGCAGGAAAATATATTTTTGGAAGGAAACTTATATGTCCATTTTCCATCATTATTTCTTACTATTATCTTATATCAATGATATATTTCACATTATGGTGCAATTATAATGTCTTTTCTCTCTTAAAATGGAAGTTATACAAATGGAGGGGGGTTTACCGACAGCTGGAATTCTGGACCTAAAATAGCAACAAAAAACAATTATCCAGAGCTCAAAATGAAGCTTGAATTATTGGAGAATTATTTTGGAATATATAATACATTATGGAACAAAGATATGCCAGAGAGATCCCACCAGCCAGCCACACGGTCAGGTGGCACGACCTACCCCTCGGCCGTGCCCCTTACCCATGTGGGGTTGTGGTAGCTCGCCTCATGATGCCCTTTGGCCATGAATTTCCATTTACCCTAGAAAAAATATAGAAAAATCTTGGGACTTTCCGCCGCCATCTGCGATGTGGAACTTGGGCAGAGCACTTTTGCTCGCCGGCGGAGTGATTCTGCGGGGAAAACTGAAGGAAATATGCCCTAGAGGCAATAATAAAGTTATTATTTATTTCCTTATATCATGATAAATGTTTATTATTCATGCTAGAATTGTATTAACCGGAAACATAATACTTGTGTGAATACATAGACAAACAGAGTGTCACTAGTATGCCTCTACTTGACTAGCTCGTTGATCAAAGATGGTTATGTTTCCTAGCCATAGACATGAGTTGTCATTTGATTAACGGGATCACATCATTAGGACCCATTCCGTTAGCTTAGCACTCGATCGTTTAGTATGTTGCTATTGCTCTCTTCATGACTTATACATGTTCCTATGACTATGAGATTATGCAACTCCCATTTACCGGAGGAACACTTTGTGTGCTACCAAACATCACAATGTAACTGGGTGATTATAAAGGTGCTCTACAGGTGTCTCCGAAGGTATTTGTTGGCTTGGCGTATTTCGAGATTAGGATTTGTCACTCCGATTGTCGGAGAGGTATCTGTGGGCCCACTCGGTAATGCACATCACTTAAGCCTTGCAAGCATTGCAACTAATGAGTTAGTTGCGGGATGATGTATTACGGAATAAGTAAAGAGACTTGCCGGTAACGAGATTGAACTAGGTATTGAGATACCGACAATCGAATCTCGGGCAAGTAACATACCAATGACAAAGGGAACAACGTATGTTGTTATGCGGTCTGACCGATAAAAATCTCCATAGAATATGTGGGAGCCAATATGAGCATCCAGGTTCCGCTATTGGCTATTGACCGGAGACATGTCTCGGTCATGTCTACATAGTTCTCGAACCCGTAGGGTCCGCACGCTTAAAGTTTCGATGACGGTTATATTATGAGTTTATGAGTTTTGATGTACCGAAGGTTGTTCGGAGTCCCGGATGTGATCACGGACATGACGAGGAGTCTCCAAATGGTCGAGACATGAAGATTGATATATTGGAAGCCTATATTTGGATATCGGAAATATTCCGGGTGAAATCGGGATTTTACCGGAGTACCGAGGGGTTACCGGAACCCCCCGGGGGGCTTAATGGGCCATAGTGGGCCTTAGTGGAGAAGAGGAGAGGCGTCTAGGGCAGGGCCACGCGCCCCTCCTGAAAGTGCAACTATCCCTAGGTGGTTTTGGTAATTCCTAACAACATATAGCTCATTGAGCTAATGCTATTTCAAGACTAATATCTCAGGAAAGCTCAATGATTGGCATGGCATGGATGAGAAGAGTGGACCCCTCAAAATGCTAAGGACAAAAGGATTGGCTCAAGCTCAAAGCTCAAGACTCTACATTTTCTATTTTAGTGATCCAAGATCACTTTGAGTCTATAGGAAAAGCCAATACTATTAAGGAGGGATGAGGTGTTGCTTAATGAGGCTCTTGCTCAAAATGCTTAGTGATATGCTCCAAAGCCCTCAACTACTTTCTCACATCCACATATGACCTAAACCAAAAGTCAAACTTGGCCCCACCGATTCTTTCTATCCGGTGCCACCGAGTTCAAATTCCATAGCCACTGCCACAAACCCTAGGCAAATCGGTCTCACCGATAGGGATCTCGGTCTCACCGAGATGGGATTGTAATCTCTCTGTTTCCCTTCGTAATGTTTTGGTCCCACCGAGATGAGCAATCGGTCCCACCGAGATTGCAATGTAAACTCTCTGTTTCCCTTTTGTAACATTTCGGTCTCACCGAAATGAACGAATCGGTCCCACCGAGTTTACCTGACCAACTCTCTGGTTAACTTATTACCAAAATCAGTCTCACCGAGTTTTTGTAATCGGTCTCACCGAGATTACGTTATGCCCTAACCCTAACCATATCAGTCCTACCGAGTTGCATGTCGGTCCCATCGAAACTCCTAACGGTCACTAGCTTTTTTGAATCGGTTCGACCGAGTTTATCAATTCGGTCCCACCGAGATTGGCAAGTTGTGTGTAACGGTTAGATTTTGTGTGGAGGCTATATATACCCCTCCACCACCTCTTCATTTATGGAGAGAGCCATCAGAATAAACCTACACTTCCAACTTACTTTTTCTGAGAAAGAACCACCTACACTTGTGTTGAGGCCAAGATATTCCATTCTTACCATATTATGAATCTTGATCTCTAGCCTTCCCCAAGTTGCTTTCCACTCAAATCTCTTCACCAAATCTAAATCCTGTGAGAGAGAGTTGAGTGTTGGGGAGACTATCATTTGAAGCACAAGAGCAAGGAGTTCATCATCAACACACCATTTGTTACTTCTTGGAGAGTGGTGTCTCCTAGATTGGCTAGGTGTCACTTGGGAGCCTCCGACAAGATTGTGGAGTTGAACCAAGGAGTTTGTAAGGGCAAGGAGATCGCCTACTTCGTGAAGATCTACTGCTAGTGAGGCAAGTCCTTCGTGGCGACGGCCATGGTGGGATAGACAAGGTTGCTTCTTCGTGGATGGACCCTTCGTGGGTGGAGCCCTTCATGGACTCGCGCAGCCGTTACCCTTTATGGGTTAAAGTCTCCATGAACGTGGATGTACGATAGCACAACCTATCGGAACCACGACAAAAACATCTATGTCTCCTATTGCGTTTGAATCCTACAAACCCTTCCCTTTACATTCTTGCAAGTTGCATGCTTTACTTTCCGCTGCTCATATACTCTTTGCATGCTTGCTTGAATTGTGTTAAGATTGCTTGACTTGTCCAAAGTTGCTAAAATCTGCCAAGAACTAAAATTGGGAAAAGGATAAGTTTTTATTTGGTCAAGTAGTCTAATCACCCCCCTCTAGATATACTTTCGATCCTACAAGTGGTATCAGAGCTTTTGTCTCCATTTGCTTTGATTTCCATAGATTTTGGAAGTCATAGCCTTGGTTTCACAACCTAGGAGAGTATGGCGTCTAGCGAGGGAAATTACCACCATAGAGGTCCTTACTTTGATGGTACTAATTTTGCTAGTTCGAAGCATAAGATGAAAATGCATATTCTTGGACATAACCCCGCCGTATGGCTATTGTGTGTATTGGCTTGCAAGGTGAATTCTTTGATGGGAGAGAGCCGAACCGTGAAGCTACCGCAGAAGAGTTGAAGATGCTGCAATACAATGCTCAAGCTTGTGATATCCTCTTCAACGGATTGTGCCCCGAAGAATTCAACAAAATCAGCCATCTTGAGAATGCAAAGGAAATTTGGGATACTTTGATTGATATGCATGAAGGTATCGACTCCGTCAAGGAATCCAAGTTGGATGTGCTTCAAAGTCAGCTTGACAAGTTCAAAATGAAGGATGGTGAAGGTGTCGTTGAAATGTACTCTAGGATTGCTCTTATCACAAATGAGATCGCTGGCTTAGGAAGTGAAGAGATGACCGACAAATACATCATCAAGAAGATCCTAAGAGCTTTGGACGGAAAATATGATACCATATGCACATTGATCCAAATTATGTCCAATTACAAAGATCTCAAGCCAATGGAAGTCATTGGAAGAATTGTTGCTCATGAGATGTCACTCAAGGATAAGGAGGAGCTCCATAACAAGTCAAGTGGTGCTTACAAAGCCTCATGTGAAGCTCCCACATCATCAAGTGAGAAACAAAACTTCAATGAATAATTGAGCCTAATGGTGAAGAACTTCAACAAGTTCTACAAGAGTAGAAGCAAGGAAAGAAGTTCCAAGTCAAGGTCCTACAATGACAAAAGATCTTCTAGTCGAGAGCGAAATTGCTACAATTGTGGAATACCCGGACACTATTCCAATGAGTGTACGACACCCTACAAAAGAAGAGAAGATTCTCCAAAAAGAAGAAGTAGAATAGAAGAATCACCATCAAGAGAGAGAAGGAGTAGAGATGATCGTTATGAATGAAGAACATCCCGGAGAAGCAAGGATTCAGAAAGGAAGGACAAGTCATCAAGGAGCTACACAAAACGAAGACATCAAGCTCATGTTGGTGAATGGGTATCCGGCTCTGACTCCGACAATCACTCCGAGAGAAGCTATCACTCCGACTCCGAATATACTCAAGATGAAGGTGTTGCCGTCTAGCACTTGTGTCAACCAACTCCTACGACATATTTGATTCACCGAATGAGAGACTTGGAAGATGGTTCATGGCTAAAGGCCCAAAGGTATCACACCCCAAGTATGTTGATTTCAATAGTGATGAAGATGACTTGTTAGGTGATGAAGATTTACTTATTGACAACTCTAGTGATGAATACTATGATGAAATGTCAATTAATCATGCTAATCAAGATAAAACGAATGACAATGATAAGGAGAAGATTGAGTTTCTAACTAAAGAACTAAACACTCTTAAGTTAGCTCATGAAACTATCTTAGGAGATCATCGAGAACTTTTAAGGACTCATGAGAAATTATGTTTTGAAAAGCTCAACCTTGAGCAAGAGCATGAGTTCTTAAAGGCAATCAATGATGACCTTTGCAAGAAAAATTCTTCTTACATTGCCAAGCGTTTACTCTTATCCACTTACATGCCTCAAGTCAAGTCTAGTAACAAGAACAAGAAAGATTCTTCCTCTAGTAGTGACAATAATCATGTTAAATCCAATGATGTTGCTTCTAGTAGTTCTCTTGATTCCACTAATGATTCTCTTAGCCAAGTTACACTTGAGCAAGAAAATAGCTTATTGAAGGGAATTATAGAGAAAGGTGTTTACAAGAGCCTTGCCAGGAGTAAGCAATTCGAGGAAATTGTATGCAAGCAAGGAAGGCACCGGAAGAACCAAGGTGTTGGTTTTGAAGGAAAGTTCAATGCCAATGGAGTTGGAAGAAGATCGATACCCCAAGACGAAGTTTGTTCCTCAACAAGAGAAGTATGATCCTACTTCCTTCAAAGGGACACAAGCTCAAGATGATCTTCCACCACAAGACCACAAGCAAAAAGGGAAGGATGAGCTTCAAGAGGAAATTGATGCATTTGAAGAAGCACCCAAGTCCTTGGTCAAGTGGGTTTCCAAGACTACATCAAGTTCTACTTCATCAAGTACGACTACAACTCCAAGGATTCCCATCAAGATGATGTGGATCCCGAAGAAGAAGAACTAGAGAGTTCCTGAGGGTGACTCCGCCAACATACTTTACTCTTATCATTTTGGCAAGAACAAGTGCAATCAACTTCCACATCTTGCACTAGTTCAAGGAGTCACAAACCCTCTTGTTGGTAAGACAAGGGACAAGGTAACCTAATGCTTTCATAGACATCATGTTGTGTGTGCATCACTCTATGTCTATGGATATCCTTGTTTGTTCCTTGTGGGACTAACCCGTGTAGGTATTGAAAGTGCAACTCACTCCAAAGGATTGCTCCAAATGAGCTACATCAACATTGAGCATCCACATCTTCAACATCTACATGAAGTCATCATCGACAAAACCCAAGGTTAGTTCATCCCTCTTAGGGGGGATCTCACATCTAGGGGGAGCTTTACTCTAAGAATTGAACTAAAGCAACTCTAATGGTGTGAACACAACAACGATTTATTTAAAAGTGGTAACCCCACTTGTGCTTAAACGATGAGTATGACCTATGATCAAATGTTCTCATTTGACTCCTAAGTCAATATACTCATATATATATATATATAGATGAACTAGTCATCGCCAATTGCTTGATAGATGCTAGAATTGGTTGTGCATGATTTGCCACATATTTCATTTGCCATTTTATTGTGTGAGCATGTTGGTTGCATAATTTACTCATTTGAGGACATCCACTTGTTGTTTTGATTGTTTGGTTCCTTTTTCTTTTGCCAAGTGGATGGACATGAATGCCTAAGAACCTTCTCTAGCTATCTATGCTTTTTCTCATCTCAAACTCTATTCATGCTACATCACAAAGTTTGATCAAGTAAGATTCGAACCACTCTGTGTGAGGAGCACTCGGAGTCCCTGATTTGTCACAGACTTAAACTTCCAAAACTTCTTTGTGCGTTTCGGTCTGACCAATTCATCCATTTCGGTCATACCAAGATCACTAAGTCGATCTAGGTTTTCAATCTGGGTGCAACCGATTTGAACTTTTCGGTCACACTGAGTTTTAGTAACTGCTTGCAGTTATGAATCTCGGTGCCACCAAGTTGTTCCACTCGGTCACACCGATAGGGTCAGGCTATATATATCCCTGGGCCAAAATTTGGAAAAATTTCGGAACCCCTTTACCCGCGCTCAGCCTGCTCTGCCTCCCTGGGTCTCCAGATCTTCCTCCTCATCGCCAGCTGCCTCCCGCCGCTGGTCTCCGCCACCGTCAACGGAAATCGTCTCCGCCGTTGCCGCCGTAGCCGGTCCATCGCTGCACTTAGGGTATGGACTTGATCCTTGTGCTAATCCCCCTCCGATTCCTAGCACATTGTTATGCCATGTATCTTACCACGATTGAGATCATTCTATCCAGCGAAATCACTCCGTAGTTTAGTTGTGGATTGAAAATTTAGGGTTAGGTTTCCGCCGAAATCATCTCGGACCAACCGAGTTGTTGAAATCGGTTCCACCGATTTGGCTAAGGCCATTGCACATGTGATTCTCGGTCTGACTGAGAATTGCAAATCGATGTGACTGAGTTCAATACTTTGTGAAACCCTAGCAGTCTCGGTGCCACCGAACTGTGACTCGGTCTGACCGAGTTCACTAGTTTAGGTTCCAAAAGCTGCTTCGGTATCACCGAGTTTTCAAATTGGTAGATCCGAAATGCTTTCTGTGGAAAACTAAAACTAAGTTTTTAACTCATTCTTTTGCAAAAACCTCTGTACTTTGTGATGCTTATCCAATCTACCTCATCTATAATCTATTCACAGGGTCTGCTGTCAGTGTTTGCATGATGTCAGATCAGAGTGACAATCATAACAAGTCTGAGGAGCAAGTTAACATGAGTGAGGGCACTAGTCCCTCTAGCAACTTTGATGAGGGAAGCAGGAGTACACCTAGCAACTTGCCTAAGGCAGCCACTAGGACCAGAAAGAAGAGAACCTCAGATTCTGACGATGAGGACTATGTGGATGTTGAAGAAGAGGCCACCTCAAAAAGGAAAGTCCTGAAAAAGGAATATGGCACAACTGCTGCCACTAAGCCAGGAATGAAGCAAAAGGTTCCTGCCAAGAGAGTTCCCATGTCAAAAGCCAGAACATCCACTCAAGAAACTTTGGGATCTGCACCCAGAGAACAGGTTGTGGCAGAAAAGAAAAGGAAGGAAAGGGTCAAGAAGACCACTGCCAGAGTGCTTGGCAGATCTTCAATAATGAGAGATTCTGGAGAAGAGGAAGAGGAAGAGGATGCAGCACCAGCACTCAAAGCTCAAAAGCTTATGGGAGATGCTATAAGGGCAGGGGTTGCTCCATATAAGCCCAAAACTACTCCTAAGACTGCTGCTCCAGCTCCAAAGCCAAAACCCAAGAGGAGCACCAGGAACATCCCTGCTGAGGAGAAGAACAAGGCCCCGGTGCCTGAAGCTACTAAACAAGAAGATGATTCTGTTGTTTTGAGGAAGTTGAAGCCCAAAATTCCAGCTCACAATGATGCTCACCCAGTTGCAGAGAACATGAAAATCAGGAAGGATTCGGGATTAAGGCTATGGAGAGAGTCTGATCCATATGCCACTAGGAGAAGGACTGCTGTGGACTACAGGTTCCATACAAAGGAACAACAGGACTTCTATGAGACTATTTTACTTGACAAGAAGCCCATAGTGTGTGACATGAGATGGGTTGATTGGAAATTCATTGAGGAAAATGAAGATCACTTCCCTGGTGTATATGACAGCTTCAAGGCATGTGGAGTCGATGAGTTTGTGACTCAGAAGCTCACAAAGTGGAATGATGAGCTTATTATGCAGTTCTACTCCGCAGCTCATTTCTACCCAGATGGAAGGATTGTCTGGATGTCTGAAGGTACTAGGTACCGGTCAATGGTTGAAGAATGGGCAAAATTGATCAATGCTCCTGAGGATAATGAAGATGACTTGGATGTCTATACCAAGAAGAAGAAGGATCACAACACCATGGCACATATGTACAAAGAGATCCCAGATGCTGCTCTTGAGACACACAAGTTTGGATCAGTACATTACCTTCTGTCAGGTTTGCCAACAATCAACTGGATCCTCAGGCACACTCTTTTGCCAAAGTCAGGTGATCACAAGATGATCAGAGGCCACACAATTAACCTGCTTCACATATTTGATGTGCCTCAAAAGTTCAAAGTCATGAGCCTAATTGTGGAAACCATTAAGAGAACAGCTGCAGATCAGAAGAGAAGTTGTGGGTATGCCCCACAGATCCAGGAGCTAATCAACTCCAAGATGGGCACTGGCACATATGTCTTGGACAAGGAACACATGCCCATCTACTTAGACTTTGAGGACAACACTATGGTGATGGATGAGAATGAACCATCTTCTGTGCACGCACAAGCAAAGAGGGAGAAGGCAAGGACTGAAAAGGATGCAAAGATGCCAACCATTGATGAGGCATCTCAGTATCTTCTGAAGAGCAAGCAAGATCAGCTTGGCTACTTGATTGCCTCCACTCTGAGGATTGAGAAGGGATTGGCCACCCTGACTCAAAACCTGGAGAGCTTGGAGAGGATCATGGAGCAGAAGTTCTATGACTTAGATGTGAAGGTCAGTGAGATATAGTCAGTTGTTGAGCAACTTCAGGATGAAGTGCAGGAGAAGAAGGGAAAGTCTACCACTGATGCTTTTGCTAGAGTGCCCAGAGGACAGAGATCTGCTGTAGTGCCTGTTACAGACACCAGAGCAACTTCATCTGCACCAGCTACAGCTTCAGTGCCACCAGCTCCAGCACCCACTCCACCAGCTCCATCTACATCAACTGATGCCTTCCTCCTTGGAGTGTTATCTACACCACCACCTGAAGACCAAGCCTGAGAGTCGATCTAGCACTATGCATTTTTTATGAACTCTTTGGTAACTTGTTGCCAAAGGGGGAGAAAAATGTATAGATCATAGGCTTCGAGAGAGAGTGTTGCTCTTTGTTCTCTCTTATTGTTTGGTGGTTGAACTTTGTTTATTTGCTTGTTTGAGATACTTTATGCTTTTGTGTGATACTTGGATGATCATGTGTTTGATCATATGCTACCTTAATGCTTGTTGGATGACATTATCTTTTTATATCCCCATATGATCATTCACTTTGCTTGGTGATGAGTGCATGTATTTAATTATTATCATTTTGAGCGCTCCACCAAGATGTATGTGACATGGAAGAGTAACCCATGATCCTAACTCATTGTGCATTTGCAGTCCAAAGCAAATCTTAAACTATGCACAAATTTAGGGGGAGCTCTTGCTTTTCACACACTTCTCAAAGCGACAATGTTTTCACTCTTATTATCATTTGTCGAAGCTTTGATCTATATGTTGTCATCAATTACCAAAAGGGGGGAGATTGAAAGTGCAACTATCCCTAGGTGGTTTTGGTAATTCCTAACAACATATAGCTCATTGAGCTAATGCTATTTCAAGATTAATATCTCAGGAAAGCTCAATGATTGGCATGGCATGGATGAGAAAAGTGGACCCCTCAAAATGCTAAGGACAAAAGGATTGGCTCAAGCTCAAAGCTCAAGACTCTACATTTTCTATTTTCGTGATCCAAGATCACATTGAGTCTATAGTAAAAGCCAATACTATTAAGGAGGGATGAGGTGTTGCTTAATGAGGCTCTTGCTCAAAATGCTTAGTGATATGCTCCAAAGCCCTCAACTAGTTTCTCACATCCACATATGACCTAAACCAAAAGTCAAACTCGGCCCCACTGATTCTTTCTATCCGGCGCCACCAAGTTCAAATGTCATAGCCACTGCCACAAACCCTAGGCAAATCGGTCTCACTGATAGGGATCTCGGTCTCACCGAGATGGGATTGCAATCTCTCTGTTTCCCTTCGTAACGTTTCGGTCCCACCAAGATGAGCGATCGGTCCCACCGAGATTGCAATCTATACTCTCTGTTTCCCTTTTATAACATTTCGGTCTCACCGAAATGAGCGAATCGGTCCCACCGAGTTTACCTGACCAACTCTCTAGTTAACTTATTACCAAAATCGGTCTCACCGAGTTTGTGTAATCGGTCTCACCGAGATTACGTTATGCCCTAACCCTAACCATATCGGTCCTACTAAGTTGCATGTCGGTCCCACCGAAACTCCTAACGGTCACTAGCTTTGCTGAATCGGTCCGACCGAGTTTACCAATTTGGTCCCAACAAGATTGGCAAGTTGTGTGTAACGGTTAGATTTTGTGTGGAGGCTATATATACCCCTCCACCACCTCTTCATTCATGGAGAGAGCCATCAGAATAAACCTACACTTCCAACTTACTTTTTCTGAGAAAGAACCACCTACACCTGTGTTGAGGCCAAGATATTCCATTCCTACCATATGAATCTTGATCTCTAGCCTTCCCCAAGTTGCTTTCCACTCAAATCTTCTTTCCACCAAATCCATATCTTGTGAGAGAGAGATGAGTGTTGGGGAGACTAACATTTGAAGCACAAGAGCAAGGAGTTCATCATCAACACACCATTTGTTACTTCTTGGAGAGTGGTGTCTGCTAGATTGGCTAGGTGTCACTTGGGAGCCTCCGACAAGATTGTGGAGTTGAACCAAGGAGTTTGTAAGGGCAAGGAGATCGCCTACTTCGTGAAGATTTACCGCTAGTGAGGCAAGTCCTTCGTGGGCAACGGACATGGTGGGATAGACAAGGTTGCTTCTTCGTGGACCCTTCGTGGGTGGAGCCCTCCGTGGACTCGCGCAGCCGTTACCCTTCGTGGGTTGAAGTCTCAATCAACGTGGATGTACGATAGCACCACCTATCGGAACCACGACAAAAACATCCGTGTCTCCTATTGCGTTTGAATCCTCCAAACCCTTCCCTTTACATTCTTGCAAGTTGCATGCTTTACTTTCCGCTGCTCATATACTCTTTGCATGCTTGCTTGAATTGTGTTAAGATTGCTTGACATGTCCAAAGTTGCTAAAATCTGCCAAGAACTAAAATTGGGAAAAGGATAAGTTTTTATTTGGTCAAGTAGTCTAATCACCCCCCCTCTAGACATACTTTCGATCCTACACCTCCCCCTCTAGTCTGAATAGGACAAGGAGAGGGGGGCGCCCCCCCCCCTTTCCTTCCTCTCTCCCTCCTCTTCCCCCCTTCTCCTAATCCAACAAGGGAGGGAGTCCTACTCCCGATGGGAGTAGGACTCCTCCTGGCCAGCCACACCTCCCCCCTTGCTCCTTTATATACGGGGGCAGGGGGCACCCAAAACACACAACAATTGATTTGATCTTTTAGCCGTGTGCGGTGCCCCCCTCCACCATAGTCCACCTCGATAATGTTGTAGCGGTGCTTAGGCGAAGCCATGCATCGGTAGAACATCATCATTATCACCATGTCGTCGTGCTGACAAAACTCTCCCTCAACACTCGGTTGGATCGGAGTTCGAGGGACGTCATCGGGCTGAACGTGTGCTGAACTCGGAGGTACCGTGCGTTCGGTACTTGATCGGTCGGATCATGAATACGTACGACTACATCAACTGCGTTGTGCTAACGCTTCCGCTTTTGGTCTATGAGGGTACGTGGACAACACTCTCCCCTCTCGTTGCTATGCATCACCATGATCTTGCGTGTGCGTAGGAAATTTTTTTGAAATTACTATGTTCCCCAACAGTGGCATCAGAGCCAGGTTTTATGCGTAGATGTCATATGCACGAGTAGAACACAAGTGAGTTGTGGGTGATATAAGTCATATTGCTTACCAGCATGTCATACTTTGGTTCGGCAGTATTGTTGGATGAAGCGGCCCGGACCGATGATACGTCTCCAATGTATCTATAATTTTTGATTGCTCCATGCTATATTATCTACTGTTTTGGACTATATTGGGCTTTATTTTCCACTTTTATATTATTTTTGGGACTAACCTATTAACCGGAGGCCCAGCCCAGAATTGTTACTTTTTGCCTATTTCAGTGTTTCGGAGAAACAGAATATCAAACGGAGTCCAAACGGAATGAAACCTTTGGAAACATGATTTTCTCATTAGATAAGATCCAGGAGACTTGGACCCTCCGTCAAGAAAGCCACGAGGCGGCCACGAGGGTGGAGGGCGCGCCCCCCTAGGGCGCGCCCTCCTGCCTTGTGGGCCCCTCGAAGCTCCACCGACGTACGTCTTCCTCCTATATATATCCACGTACCCCCAAACGATCGAGGACGGAGCCAAAAACCTAATTCCATCGCCACAACTTTCTGTATCCATGAGATCCCATCTTGGGGCCTGTTTCGGAGCTCCACCGAAGGGGGCATCGATCACGGAGGGCTTCTACATCATCATCCAAGCCCCTCCGATGAAGTGTGAGTAGTTTACTTCAGACCTATGGGTCCATAGTTAATAGCTAGATGGCTTATTCTCTCTTTTTGGATCTCAATATAATGTTCTCCCCCTCTCTTGTGGAGATCTATTCGATGTAATCTTCTTTTTGCAGTGTGTTTGTTGAGACCGATGAATTGTGGGTTTATGATCAAGTCTATCTATGAATAATATTTGAATCTTCTCTGAATTCTTTTATGTATGATTGGTTATCTTTGCAAGTCTCTTTGAATTATGAGTTTGGTTTGGCCTACTAGATTGGTTTTTCTTGCCATGGGAGAAGTGCTTAGCTTTGGGTTCGATCTTGCGGTGTCCTTTCCCAGTGACAGAAGGGGCAGCAAGGCACGTATTGTATTGTTGCCATCGAGGATAACAAGATAGGGTTTTTAATCATATTGCATGAAACTATCCCTCTACATCATGTCATCTTGCTTAAGGCGTTACTCTGTTTTTAACTTAATACTCTAGATGCATGCTCGATAGCGGTCGATGAGTGGAGTAATAGTAGTAGATGCAGGAAGGAGTCGGTGTACTTGTCTGAGACGTGATGCCTATATACATGATCATACCTAGATATTCTCATAACTATGCTCAATTCTGTCAATTGCTCAACAGTAATTTGTTCACCCACCGTAGAATACTTATGCTCTTGAGAGAAGCCACTAGTGAAACCTATGGCCCCCGGGTCTCTTTCTCATCATATCAATCTCCATCACTTTATTATTGCTTTGCTTTTACTTATTACTTTGCATCTCTATACCAAAAATACCAAAAATATTATTTATCATATTTATCAGATCTCACTTTCGTAAGTGACCGTGAAGGGATTGACAACCCCTAAGCGCGTTGGTTGCATTGAGCTATTGTTTTGTGTAGGTACGAGGGACTCACGCGTAGCCTCCTACTGGATTGATACCTTGGTTCTCAAAAACTGAGGGAAATACTTACGCTACTTTGCTGCATCATCATCTCCTCTTCGGGGAAATCCAACGCAGTGCTCAAGAGGTAGCAACCGACATTACACGTACGCTTATGCAAGACTGGTTCTACCGACGTGCTTTGCACATAGGTGGCTGGCGGGTGTCAGTTTCTCCAACTTTAGTTGAACCGAGTGTGGCTACGCCCAGTCCTTGCAAAGGTTAAAACAGCCCTAACTTGAAAAACTATCGTTGTGGTTTTGTTGCGTAGGTAAGAACGGTTCTTGCTCAGCCCGTAGCAGCCACGTAAAACTTGCAACTACAAAGTAGAGGACGTCTAACTTGTTTTTGCAGGGCATGTTGTGATGTGATATGGTCAAACACTACAAAAAATACACTTCCATGATGATACGTGTTTGTCACAGTAGGTTGTTTTTTTGTCATGCATGTACATCCATGACAAATTTATGACAGAATCAAGATAGTCATACATGTGCTATCGTAGAAGTGTTCCATGACATTACCAAAATTATCATCACGGAAGTGTCCACTTCCATGACAATAAATCACGCGTCACAGAAGTGCTTTCGTCAAGGGTGACCGACACGTGGCATCCACCGTAACGGAACGCCGTTAAGCTATCGGGTCGGGTTTTGGATCCGATAACCCGTTAACAGCCCCGACCAATGGGGAGTTTCCACATGTAAAATCATCATTGGCTGGAGGAGACACGTGTCAACTCATCCAATGGGCGAGACGCGCCTATGATATGTTGACAAGTGGACCGGCCCATCAAGTTTAAATGGGCCGGCCCAACTGAAGGCCCACAAGATTTTGCGGACCATAATGGGCCGGCCCAGCTAAAGGCCCGCGAGATTTTGCGGACCATAATTGGCTGGCCCAGCTAAAGGCCCACAAGATTTTGCGGGCCATAATGGGTCGACCCAGGTAAAGGCCCACAAGATTTTTTTGTGCCATAATGGGCCGGCCCAGGTAAAGCCCACAAGATTCATGCGGGTCATAATGGGCCAGCACAGCTAAAGGCCCATGAGATTTTGCCGACATTAACGAGCCGACCCAACTGTAGGCCCACAAGATTTTGTGGTCCCTAGTAGGCCGGCCCATTAACTGCCTGCCATGTTTTGGGCCAAATGCCAGCCCATATTTGATCTGGTCCATTAATGGCCTGCCACGCTCCGGGCCTAATAGTGGCCCATATGAGATCCGGCCCGTTAAAGGCCTACCACGTTCTGGGCCAAATTACGGCCCAGATCAGGTCCGGCCCTTTAAGAGGCTTTGGGCTCAATTATGGCCCGTATCAGATTCGGCCCGTCAACTGGACACTATGCTTTTGGGCCCACTTGCTAAAGGCCCACTTAGTAATTCGGCCTGATATTAGTTTTGGCCTGTTAAGGGCCCGTTTAACATTTCGGCCCTATATTAATTTCAGCCTGTTAAAAGCCCGTCATATAGTTGGGCCTAACTACGCCCCGGTTTGCATCCGGCCAGCTCGTAGCCGATATCTGATTGGGCCAAACAAGGACCGAGACAATTTTTCGGCCTGTTAAAAGCCCGTGATTTGATCCGCACAATCATGGCCGGTGTTCATTTTGGGCTGCTGCCGGCCCGTGAGCTGATCGGCATGTTTCAGGCCCAACCTACATCGTGATTGCATGACGGCCCGATTATGTACCGTAATTTTATGGTTTGGCCGGTTTACTGCGAAGATAGGATATATATATATATACAGTAAAATAACTGCAACGTCGTGAATAAGAAAAAACCTATACTATACAATAAAGAAATTACGGCATATTACATCCACTGGGCATCAAAGTTCGCCACTATGATAATAAAGCACAAGCAGACAATAGATTACATACACTAGGCATCAAAGATCGCCACTAGTGCAAATAAACACGCCGACAAAATAATATACAAAACCGACAACACTTAAATAGAGTTCAAGAAAGGTTAGCCCTGCTGGGGAGCTGCAGCGCAAGCAGCTGAGCAAGATAATGAGACTGCGCTTGTTCAACACTTATATCTTCCTCACTCTGAAAGATAAACAAGGAGACAGATGACATGTTTTGCACATAAAAGTATCAGTGCTGACAATTCATCACATTTCTTACTGACGAATAAAGTGACACAGTTTAAATTTGCATTAACACAATATGGTATTGTTCAGGTCAAGACATGGCAGGAAATGACATTGTGAAGGAGTTGGCAGCTTCACGACACCGCTGGATTACAGATCAGAGCTCATAAGTATCAATGGTTAGTGTGCTGTCAATTTATACAATTTCAGATTGGCAAATAAAGAGACGGTTTAAATAATAGTAGAATGATATGACATTGTTCATAGTTAAGACATTGCAGAATATGACATTGTGTTGTAGTGGGTAGGTTCACCACACCACTGAATTACAGATGAAGAACAGAAGCATACATGCAGTGCAAAAGAAGATCACTTGCTCTGTATAGTTTAATTACATGGTATGAAGAAGGAACTTGGTTGTACAACTGAAAACTTAAATTGAGAAAGGACGAACTTTTGTTTATGAACTACATATAATAAACTTTAAACAAGCAATTTGATGCAAACACCAAAAATAAACAGTTGTTGCAGTCATGCCTAACCAAATATATACAACAAAGTTTGAAGGCTTGAGATGGACAAACTTATATTATTGGTGAAGACAGGCTCTATAAAGGCCTTGTCCATGCTGATGGGGGGGCAATTCAAGAAGTTTACCACAGAATCTTCTTCAAAAGCATTGCCTTTATTCTACATTTTGTTAAGAGTAAATATAGATGTGATAATGTACGAAAAAATGGAGAATATTTAATATAAGATGAAGAGTGATGCTACATAACCAAGTAGCTATAAATGTAAGTGCAGCGATACAGGCAAAAGGTACAGCCAAGAGCAATGCACAGCTAAACTTCTTCAGTACCAACCTTATGGTAAGAGTAAATATAGATTTGATGTGTAGAAAATGGATGGCAAAGGAAAATAAGCTGCATAGTGATGGTACATGAACACCTACCTGTCATCATAAGTACACTGATAAAGGATAACATGTACTTACAAGAACAATGCAGAGCTAAAAAACATTGGCATTGGATATATTCTACACTAATGTAACCATTCATACAGATCGGATAATTTGGAGCGAACAATTGATAAAAACATTGGCATTGGATATATTCTACACTAATGTAAGCATTTGAGTGGAAAAACATGGTACGATGACAGATGGAATATGTATTGATAATTGATGGGCATGGCATCTCGACATATATGATGAGTAAACTAAGCAGATGGCGGTGCAACAAAGTAGAAGAAATGCAAGACAACATATGCAAGATACGCGCAATCAATAAAACCTTGGCAAATTAGAACAGGCACCTTGATGGGTGAACAGGACAGGCCATCTGCCTTTGACTCCTCGAGGTTAGAATAGTCATTAGGATGATATTCTGAACAAGAATCAATAGGTGGGGAGCGTACGAGTTTCATTGCTTCCAGAATGGCACTCATTGTCTTGGTGCCAATTTTGTAAGTCATTGCAGTGTTCCACAATATTCTTCTGATGCGCGGATTCTGATATTCACTATAATTGCGTATGATATCTGAGAACCATGAAAACATAAATAGTTGTGAGATTATCTTTGTAATGCAGATGATATTCTAATATAGGGGCGCCCCTGTAAACACTTGTGTGCTATCACTGGATTCTGATGAGAGAGCTCATGTGTGCTGTAATATGGTGCGTGCATTTATATAATCTGGCACAAGTACACAAAAAAATAGGCTCCAGAAGTAAGGATAGCTGGCAGATGATAGGTTCATAATATACTATATAGAGAGTTTATTGCCAAACCATGATAACAAGAGCACACAGCAACTAGGCAGATCATAGTGTACATAATAGGGGTACACCATAACCAGGATATATAAATCGGGAAAGTGGAACTGGCTGGAAATTATGGTGTTGTATTGCCGCTAGTAATTGAAAGCCTATTGATCACGTATAGGCCAGCTTTATCAGCTATTAGACTGCAGATGTCCCTGCTCCCCTTCCTGACAAGGAACATACTGTGCTTCCCATACAGAACACCGCACGGGCCGCCGGCCGAACCACCGGCCCCACCGCCTGTGTTCCTCCGCCACCCCCACCCCCACCCCCGCCCCACAAGCATCGAGTTTTCTTCGTTCGACGAGGCCCCACCATCGCCCCCAAAACCACCATCCCCACCCGAGCCCCTTCGATCGCACCGGCGAACTCCGGCGAGCTCTGAAAAATCAACTGACCCAATTTTGAAATTTAGTCTACTGTGATTTAACTAGTGTGGAATATAAAAGGGGAAAACCACGAGCATTGCGAGTATGGTGTTGAGCGTGCCATGGCGGATCTGAAGGTGCAAACCGGACAAAGGCAACTTCGCAACCAAGACAAGAAATCAGAGTAAAGCAGTGGCGATCTATTTTCTTGCTGCGATAAATAAGTTGAACAGATACAAAAGAGTACCGCCTCTGGTGCGGCGCCGTGTACGCATCTGCTGAGAATTTGATGGTGCTGCGGTAGCGATGGCTGTCGGCAACGTGGAAGCAGATCTAGGAGTGTAGACGGTGGCGGCGAGGCGCGGTGGACGAGACAGTCGTAGGAGCGGCGCCGGCAAGGTGGATGACGGCGGGGATGAAGCGAGAGGACGGGATGCAAGGATCCCGGTCCGAAGCCGTGGATGAGAGAGGTCAATCTCTCGTAATGGACGGCGGCGTCGGGGTATCAGCTCCGGCATGGTGGAGGAGGACGGCGGTGGATGGGGTGGCGGACGATGGCGGACGGAGGAGGGTGGGGTGGAGAGGGTGTTTTGGCGCCCACGGAGTACGAATGGGGAAAAGTGAGGTAGAGAGGAAGGGGGAACCATGTATTCAGGGCGCGCTTGTCTCAAATGCGAGGAAATTTACAAACTTAGCCCCCGTTTCAATTTCTACTACATCACAGCAACACTAGTCGGTTGGGGATAGGACGGTAATCTCGCATACACCAAATATTTGCCGACGAGAGTTTGTTTTTGGCGCCCACCGTGTATGAATATGAATCGGGGAGGGAGTCGATTTCGGCTGAGGACACACTGTGTTTTGGCGCCCACCGTGTATGAATCCGGGTGAGAGGCGGTTACGTCACGTTTGGGTGAAATTACAAACCTACCCCCATCGAAACCTATAGAAATCCAGCATATAGGCTTTGCGTGGCAGGGATAGGCAGTAGTGATTTCCATCTCGCAGATTTTGGTTTTGGGCGGTTACTGCGACTTTCCCCGCTTCGTTCAAATTTTGCAGAGTGCACATTTACCGTGCCAACTCAATTCGAATCCCGTTTGTATTCTATTTTTTTCGGGCGGGATCCATTTTCAATTGGAATTACATTCTATATACATCATTTTTTATATATACTTTCAAAAGCACGACACCATTTATACATAAATATGGTTTACAAATGGCATGATCTCAGATTCATAAGGTTGTATCCATCAATTTGGATTTTCAAATATTTTAAACCACTTTATGTTGAAATCCAATGTATGCATTCCTCGCTAACCGTCTCCAATTAATGTGTGTTTCATGCGGGTTTTTTTACTTCTCAAACATGTATAATGTGTTTCACACACGCAACATATAGTGTAATCCCGTTTAAACATTAATAGCATATAAACCATGCATTTTTTGTAATTGAAGAATCTATGGATCACCAATATTGATAAACTATATAACATTACACGTGTGCCCAAATTCAAATGAATATGCATGTTTGATACACCAATTTGCGTTATGATATTATCGATGTCGTGATCTCCAGTTTAAATATTCGAATACCCTTTAATCCAGATATTCATCTCATATAGCTATCACTCATGCTTATATAGGACTATCTCTCTGGACCTATACGCGTTCATCGTCTCTCAGGTATCTCTCGTGCTACCTATATGTCGACAATGATCTTTTATCTTCGTAACACACTAACGGTACTCTCTCCCTCGACCTTCATCACTCTATCTCTCTCTAAGTATATCTTGCTCACTGCTATGTGTCTCTAACTATTATTCTCCATGTGGAATCTCTTTCTCTCGCACAAACACAAAACTTTGTCTCCTGGGGTCTCATTTCTCTCTACTATTCCCATGTGTGCCACTCGCACACCCCTCATACAGAGATGTCTTTTGCTCCTTAGATATGAGAACCTACGACTCTTCCTCTTCAATATCTCTTCTCACACACAAACACAAACTCTGTCTCCCAGGGTCTCATATTTCTCCATTGTTCTCTTGTATGTCGCTCACACACACCCTCTCTCCCTAGAGATATCTTGCGTTCCCTCATATGTCTCTCTAGCTATCACTCTCGTTGTGAAATATCTTTCTCTCTCGCAGACACAAAACTCCGTCTCTCTGGATCTCATTTCTCTCTGATATTTGTTTGTATGTGACTCACACGCACCCTCTCTCTATCTCTCTCACACCCACACACATAACCCAGCCTTCTGATCCACTATACTCCTATCTCTAACGCACACTAGCTAGCATCTTTATCTTTCTATTTATCTGTTTCTCCATCAACCTTATTTCTCGCCCTCACTCTTGATTCCTATCACACACACTACATATGTTTCTCTCTACATGCAGTCAAGTGCCCTCTCACACACATATATAACTTCACCCTTTGAACCACCCGACGGTCATCTCCAACACCCAAACTAGCGGATGTCCCTCTAGCTAGCATCTCCATCTTTGTATCTATCTGTAGTTTCTCCGTCAACATTTCTTTCTCGCACGGAGTCTTGCTTCCTATCACCCACACTATATATGTCTCTCCATACATATGCATTTATTGGTTGGTCTCTTTTGCACAATCGTTGCGCCTCACTCCCTCTGCTCGCCATAGATGCATGCTCCAGCCCACGCCACTATCTCTTAAAGACAAAAACACATGCTCAATTGTCGGGACTTCTTCCATGCATTCTCACATGCATGCATATTGTCACACCGATCCGTCTCTCCCATGTCGTTGATCTTATGACTTATGTATTCTTTCTTTTATCTCAATCATGCACGCGCGCACACACACACACATCCCACGTATACATGTATACCTCTCACACATGCACGTTCAAGGTCTCTATGTCTCCATACGTAGTTAATTACCCTCAATCCTAACGCCACATCGAATCGTTCTCCTCTTTTGTGATGACACTTTTAACTTCCGCTGGTTATGGTTAAAAACAGACATTTTCACAATTTTAACACATGCGTCCTTATAGCCTACCTTCCTCCCCGGGCTCTCTCTCTCCTCCTAATATCTAACCAACTTAAGCCATTCCATTAGTATTAGATTCTCGAATGTCCCGCCCCCCCCCCCCCGCCTCTCACTCTTCCCCTATATCCCTGAAACCAATAAGACCATCCATTAGTTTAATTCCCGCCTACATGCACCATTGATATATAGTAGTCTTCCTCGGTGTCTCTCGAACAAACACGTTCTCTGGAAGTCGACTCCTCTCACGCGCACACACCTTCTCTTCCCTCTCTACGGGCATTTTCTCGCTCGCACCCCATCGTTGGTGGCCTCTGCCATACACATCACCTCTCTATGATGAAAGCCATGGACACTTAAATTACATCCGCCACAGAGGACCCCGCGACACACACACACACGCGCGCACATGCACGCACCCCCCCAACACACACACTAAGACTCCATCTCTCTCTCTCTCTCACACACACACACACAAACACACACACACGCAAGCACGCACGCCCGCCCCCCCCCCACACACACACACTAAGACTCCATCTCTCTCCCTCTCTCACACACACACAAACTAAGACTCCATCTCTCTCTCTCACACACACACCCCACACACACACTAAGACTCCATCTCACACACACATGCTCTAGGCGGAGCATTTCTTCCTACCACCCTTCATCCAACCTTACCCGTATGATGAACAATCAGCTTTATTTACTTGCATAACATGGACAAATTCCACTTTACTTTAGTAGTCAGCAAACTTATCATCTGTACCCTTATAAAAAAACGAGTTGGTGGTGATGGTGTGCCTGCCATCTTGTAATACTTACCGTATGATCTATATCTGAGGATAGAAAGCAAACTATGATAATTTTACAAAAGATACTCGCACCTCTCTCCACATCATTATCTCCCGCAACCTCATTGCTCAGCAATTAAAAAAGGAATAAGTCTCTGGAACAATCTAGCATGCATGGTGGCCGCTGCCGCCTCCTGGCGCCGTCCATCCCCATGCCTCCGCCCATTCCGACTACCAGTCACCACCATGCTCCACTCCTCCTCGCCTTATCTCTCATCTTTCATTTTTTCGATGACATTCTCGAGATACTAGTTTTCCTATAAAATTCTCAAGATATCATTAGTTTTTACACATGGGATTACTCCTGCATGGGTCAATCACAACAGGTGTTCTGTAAAAAATGCATATTGATGTTATGTGCAATGCACGAGAATCTTGCTTGTAATTATATAACGCAAATCACGAGCAGGAAGTGACATTTTTTTGACACAACCACGTTAACATGGCCACGTAAATCACTAGCTAAAGTAAATACCATTATACTTATATCCTGATGCAAAAGGTTGAGTACATGTTCGAAGAGTAGAGTCGCACACACGCACTCTGTCTCTCAGAATCTCTCTCACACACACCCCAGTTACGTGACGCCCACTTAAGCAGACACGTATGTTACAATTTGTGCACCCGCGGGTACACGTGATGTTGCGCATTTATTTAAGCCGGAAGGCGAACCCAAACATTAGATGCATTCATTCCCCTCCCGCCGCCTCTTCTCTGGTCGCCGTCGCCCGGTAGCCATGGGCCGACCGAAGGTAACAACATATGCCATACTCCCGCCGGAGCGGCGCTTTAATATGGAAATTTTAGTGGCCATGCATGCATCTTTTTGTGCTAGCACTCCTATATAAGGGTTGACCGGTCGCTTCCCGCGGACGTGCGCGGGCGGTGGAAGAGGAAGGAGAAGGGAAGTAGGCTGTGGAGTAACGTTTTTTACCACAATTTCCTAGGAAACCAAGTGCAATAATTGAGTAGTTTTGCAAACTACCAGTACTACACCTGAAACGGTTCAAAACCTATACTCCCTTGCCAGCGCGCGCTTCCCGCGTGAAACGGTCAGCGTCGCCCTGGAGCGTCAGTGCCGCATTAATGTCCGGCCAGAGCGGAGGCGACCTCTCACCGGCGCCGGTTTTGAAGTGGCGCGGCGGCCGAGAGAGCGCCGCTTCCCGGTGCACGCGACTGCTCCGCGTCGAGACTGGCCATAGGCCCTGTTTGGATCCATGGGTTAGAGTTAGTTTGAGCTAGTTGGGGATCAAATAGCCCTAAACTATCGAAGCATGAGGGTTTAAATTGGAGCAAGTTGCATCGAACCCACCAAAAAAACTATCCCACCCATAAGGGTTTAAACTGGAGATAGTTCTCATTGGGACCACTGAAAAATCACTTTTCTCTCTCCATGAAGTGCATTTATTGTCAATCTAACCCTGTCACCCAAACACCTCTTTGGCTACAGTTAGTTCAGGGTTAGTCATGAGTTAGTTTAACCTCTAGCTAAGTTAGAGTATCAAACAGGAGCAGTATAGGACATGCAAGTTGCTCAAAGCATACAGGCAAATTCGTACGTGAAAGGATTTTTTTTCTTTTTGAAAATGGAATGTGAAAGGAATTTTTTTAGAATGCTCTTGGCATGTCGCTAACATGTGATAGTTAACCGACCTCAATAGACGGCAGAAACGCCAGCCCACTGCACTTTGATAGAGATGAGGAGGGAGAAGCTATACAGGCTGCTGGATTACTAGATATAGTTGTCGCACGGAAGCCAAGAAATATGGTGATAGCGTGGGTTAGCCATGTACTAGTATGATGTAACTACACTTGGTTGCCGTGTTTCGTACTCTTCCAGTCCACTGTGGAGATGATTGGTTAATTTTATATCGCTGAATAATATTAAATATTATGAGTGCAGACGCTCCACCACGAGGTTCCTTGCTCCTTCTCGGTCGTCCGGAATCTATGTTCTTCCACTCTATTTTTTTTACGTGAGCTTTGTTCATCCTTTTTCCAACACGCGAGACATCTAGCATCAAGGTGCACGTGTTATGCAAGGATCGTTCCATCTATATGAAGAACACGTGGGAATGGAACTACGAGACGAACATGTACCCAGGAGTGGAAGTACGAACCTGAGTAATGTAGCGCAGTAAGTGAAGTAGAAAGGCACAAATCGTATGAACATGCGTGGCATATAGGGTGTGTTTGGTTGCGTTCTCGTCTCAGCATAGTTGTTCCCTCTTCAGGCATGCTCAACTCAACACCCCTCTCCATGCATGCTCTCTTCATGCATGCTTCTAGTGTATTTGTGCTAAACTAGTGTGGACTCATGCACCCTCCATACATTCTACCAAACACCCAAAAGTAGGTCGAGAAGGGAACTCTTGGGCGGCATTTGTCTCTTATTACGTACTACCACTAAATGTTGTACGTGCAATGCACGGTGATGTTATGGAGTACGTGCCTAAGTACTCTACTACTACTATATTAGTTGGAGGCACATATTAACTTTTATATTTGTTTACGTGTATGCCCCGAGACCTTCCAACTAGAGGTGTCTTTGTCTCCATTTTTTTTGCGGAAAACGTGTCTTTGTCTCCAGGTCGCACTTTGTATCGTTCATACCACTAAGTACTACTACGTGTGGTCTCCGACCCAGAAGTGGAAGAAGTGGAGACGCTCTACCATGTTGTTTTTTGTGCTAGGCTCTACCACGTTGTTCATGTCCCACTCCTTTCGCTGACATGTGGGACATCCAGCACGTGCCGTGTTTGGCACCCTTCGTCGTAAGAGTTGAAACGCTAGCATTCATCAGAAATAAAAATTAATTATAAATCGGCAGTGATACTATTTTTTTTCGAACCAATCAGCAGTGATACTATAGCTCGATATCGGAAAGAATACTACTTCGTTCGCCAACATGTGGGACATCGACCATCCTGGTCCACTTGCCATGCACGCAGAACTCCAAGGGAGTCACCCAGGTCATCGCGCCGTAGTAACAATGACTAATGAGCCGTAAAATCACAGGCCCACTTCCCACTTTGAAGTTTCTTGGATGAAGGAACCATCATGACTTCGTTGAATTCTGCTTCTTGAAGAAAACTACTGTACCAGCAGTACTGCTAGCTACAGTAGTTACTACAACAGAGGCCTCCTTTCGTTCATAGGATAGGAATATGAAAATCATAGGAAGTGAGATGACATGCATCTCAATTCCTATAGAGAAAGAGATGCCATTTGATGCTTAGGATAGGAATTTTTCCATTTAGTCTAGGCTAATGTACTGGTAATTTTCTCTAAAAACTACAGTAGTAACTAGTAGTACTGGTACATGCTCGTACTCAGACACACACACACACACACTACTAGTACTACTACTTCTCACATGCTGGCCAGACGCCGTCGTTCTCCTTCCCGGCTTTGTTGGCGACACCCCACCGTGCTTGGATCTCCGCCGACCTCTCCGCAGTAGCGCGTGCGTCCTTTTCTTTCTTACGGCGGCGGGCCTCTATTTTCTTGAGTGCTTTCTGACTTTTCCGCTCCCTCTGTGCGGCTTTGGCCGCCTCTTGCTCTACCGCCCATTCAGCCTTGGCATCTTCAAATTCCTCCCACATAGTTGTGAGGTCGCGAGCGGCGATGAACTCGGCACGGCGGGATGCCATCACTTCCCTACCATTTTGTGTGCGGTCGTGGGCGGCGAGGAACTCGGCGCGGCGGGATGCCATCGCTGCCTTACCGGTTAGTGTGCGGCGCGGTGGCATGAACGACGCTTGGTGAGAGCTCTGGGGTGGAGTGGCCGGACAACCGTATAGTGTATTGGTTTGTCAAGAGCTCAAGGACAGAAGACGAAGCAAATTTGGATTCCCCTTCAATCCTGGTCATTTATTACCGAGTAAAATGCATTGGCGGTCATCGAACTTGTCTTGGTAGCTCACTTTGATCATTGTATATGAGATATGGTGATTATACGGTCACTAGCTCAGCGTATAGCTCCGTATTTGTCTGTTTGACCAGTCAAACAGTCCGCATGCTCCTCATCAGCTCGTGTTCTTTATCTATCTACGCGGGCCTACCTGTCAATGGAGAAAGAAATACTGTAAAAACCAAAATTATGCTAGAGTCCAGACCGCTTCCGGAGCCCGCTCTCACCGCCCTGGCCCCTCAAGACAGTGGAGACAATAGCTTTCATCAAAAATAAACAATGAATACTCGTTGCTCGTCCTCTATATCGGAAAGAATACTTTCATTCGCCGACATGTGGGACGTCGACCATCCTGGTCCACCTGCCATGCACAAAATTATCCTGGTCTACCCCGGTCGTATCGCAGGCCCAACCTTTCCCATTGTAAGTTGTTCGGATGAAGGAACCATCATGACTTCGTTGAATTCCGCTTCTTCAAGAAAACTTACTGTACCCGCAATACTGCTACCACACGCGAAGACTGGACGGCACTGTACCACGTTATATCACTGAAACCCACTAGGCCAAACTAGCCCGCCTAGGTCATCTATTTTGGAACGAAGGGAGTACATCTCTGCACTGCTATGATTTTGTGTTGCATGTCATATCACTGAAACCCACTAGGCCAAACTAGCCCGCCTAGGTCATCGATCGCTAAGCCTACAATTTTAGGAGCTAGGGCTATTGGTCGATCGACGAGGGATAAGTATAAGCGTACCTCGAGCTCATCAGCCCCAACGTTTCTCTTCGATGAGTGTTTTGCAAGTACTATAGCTCGCACAGTAGCTAGCCTACTAACACCAAGAATCATCAAACAAGCCCTACTGATATGATAAACAGTTCAAACTTACATCTAATCATGCCATATATTACATCAAAAGCTGATGAGGATACATCTGTTTCCATAACTCGGAGAGGGTTCGCATGATTCACTATCAAACAAAAGTAGCAAGATCCGCCCACACAAGACAGTGCACTAGCCCTAAGATGGTTTGATAACACACATCGTTCTGGTAATTAAACACAGGGCAATGCAAACTACCCTGAAGGATTGGCGCGACCAACTATTTCTTGTCATCGATCTCTCGGGCAATGACCACAGCACGGACAGCGGCATGGGAATCGATTTCTGGGGCGATGTCCGCAGGACTGACCGCGACATCGGAATCGATCTCTGGGGCGATGTCCACAGGATGGACAACGGCATCAGAATCGATCTCCGGGGCGATGCCAACAGGACGGGCCATGACATCGGAATCATCAAGGACGTCCACCGGCACCTACACAACCCTAACATATTAGCAAGCACATTGCAAATAATCAAAAACCACAACTATGGTAATAAGCCATTATTTTTTACCTTGTGCAGCTCACCGGGGGATCTCATCCCTCCGGGGGCCATCTCCTCGTCCTCGATGGGGGCCATCACCTTGCCAGGGGAATACTGCTTCTCAACAGCGACTATCTCCTCAAACTCGGTCTTGAGCCTCACATAGGTGGCAATCAAAGTTCCTGGGATAGGCACGGTGGGGCCATTGCTGTTCTTCCAACTTTCTTTGAGGAGTTCGTCCGCCAACGTCCTCAACTCTTGGGCCAATGCTTGTTTCTTGGAGTTCCTCGTCTCCATGGGTTGGCCCGCCAACATGGTCAACTCGTTGGTCGGTGCTCGCTTCCTGGAGATTGCTGTCTCCAGTGGGTTGTCCGCTGGCAACTCTTTGCCTTGTGCTCCAGGTTCCATCAATGAACTGACAAACAAAAAGCAATCGAAAGGAAACCATAATCCAATGAAAACGGGAAAACAATAGGATGTGAGAATCGGTCGGTGCTTCGCAAAAAGAAGATTCTTGGAATGAAAATATAGTAGCATAACTGATTCGCCCACCTTTCCTTCGTTGGTACAGAAGAAAAATGGCAGAAGTGAGTAGCCTGGAGTGAGGTTTTCTTCAAGAAAGGGAAGAAAGGGCTTGAACGAGCGTTCCAGTGAAATGATGGTTGCTTCGTCCAGTCCAACTTGGAGGCCACCTTACCACTGCTGGTAAAGGTGTGCGTTTTGTGATATGACAGGTCATGATAGCCACACCGGGGTGAGAGGTGAGTCTCGACTGTAGCACCTCGCTGTGATTTGGTGGATGGCACGCGGGCCCGGATGCTTTGAAATGTCCCGCATGTAGATAGAGCGGCTAGTCATATACTCCCTCCTTTCCGGTTTATAGGGCTCAATTCAAAAATTTCACCAACCAAGGTAGATGGTGAGTGGTGGAATCCTTTTTGTAATTTGCAAAAGCACCCAATTAATGCTCTTGTTTTCTTTAAAAATGTATGTTTACCAATGTATTAATTGCAATGCATGCATGCATGCATAAAGTACATGCATTGGTCAATTTTCTCTTAATACCTGCATGCAATTATTTAATGCACCTTGGAATCTAAACTTGTGATGGGGAACAACCAAATTGAGCCTTATAAAATGAAAAAACTAAGATTTTGAGATAAGCCCTATAAACCGGAAAGGAGGGAGTAGGAGTGCTCAATATTGTGCACCGCGACCAAGGCGGAGAGGAAAACGAGAGAACTACATAATTAATGCATGAGTTTAATTAGGGTAGTTTTGTAAAGTATGAGATACATTTCTCCAATCGCAAAATGCCTTGGTTCATGAGATTTGAGATTTGAGCCCTATAAACCGGAAGGGAGGGAGTACTGCACACGGTGTAGTCTAGTCACTTGTTGAAATCTCTAGAAAGGCAAATACTCCTTTCCGGTTTATAGGGCTATACTACTCCCTCCGTCTAGGTGTGTAAGTCATCTTATGAAAACCAAATACGTAGTCCCAAAACACTTAGGCGTGGTGCATTAACTTCTACCTTGTTTCTTGTTTCTTGACATATCAACCAATAAGAGATGAGAGGTGTGCATGCTTTTAATGACTTGCAATGGCTAGTTCATTGCATGCAATGCTATTAATTAGCAAATAAACATTGGTGACCCTAGGAGGAAACGGTGCTAAGCGCGTGGACCTATGTAGAATGAGTATCAACCAATGGATAATGGAGTTTAATTGTTAAACAATAGCAATTTTGTCTCATGCAAGAGCCTGGCTAGTACTCCAAGGAACCGGACCACGCGAGCGTTCGCAACTGCCATGTTCGGGTTCGCTTAGCTCTTCGCCTCTTTGAGAAGACGAACAATGATGTTACTCCTACTTCTACAGTATCGAATCCACTGCTGCATGTCCGTCCACCTTGTGTGGGAGGGATAGCGTGTAGCGAAAGCTTCTACTTACTGCTCCTGCCTTTGCGTCTATGACAGGTGGGCCCAACAGGTGGTTGGCCCTCCTATCATGCAGCCAAAGGTAGGTGCAGTTAAGGCACCGGAGCTCAGTCCGCGAGGGAGAGGGCGTTGTAGTAATCAAATTTCTCGGTCTTGTACGAGTTGATGAAGATAGGGGTTGCTTGCTTGCTAGGGTTTCTCACTACGTATATATAGGCCAGAGCCTCCGCGCTTGCTTGCTAGGGTTGCTCTATTCACACACTCTCATCCTCTCCAGATCTAAACAAGATAGGGGTAGTAACACTGTCTTTCTCCCTTCAAAAAACACTGGCTTTCTATCCTCATCGCTGGTTACAGATCTGGACGTATCCCCCTCCGCCGGTGAAGGGGAGGAGGGGCAGCGTTTAGGCCGTCGTCGACAGCGAGGGAGGAGGCCCACTGTCGGCCGCACCATTATCTCTGGCCGAGCGCCGGTGCGGGAGGTCCTCCGATCCCTTCGTCGTTGCCTGTGGGCGGATCCAGCCTCCCGCCGCCCACCTATCCACATCCCGACGACCTTCAGGTATATCTTCGTTCGAAATCGCCTTAGCTCTACTTCCCCAGCTCGCTACGTCGCTGCAGTGCATCATTTTCTACCTCTCAGCCCCTCTCGATCGGATGGTCCAACGTCACATTTTTTCTTCTATTGTTAGAGGTAAAGCTACTTCATGGAGTCGAATCTTGTACTACTTGGTTCAAACAAGAAATAAAGTGGGGGTGGGGGAATTTAGTATGTACATCGGACTTGGTACAAACAAGAAGGAAAGGGGGTGAAAGTAGTACAGACTGGTCATCCAACCGGTCTCTTGGTCGAAAAGGGAAATATAGGGGTAACGCTGTACACAATGGTATGACCAGGACTAGATTTTCTATCCACACATAGGAGTAGGTGGCTAGAGTGAACAAAAATGGGACCAACCCAGATATGTTTCTTGGATGTTTGTTTCTCGAGGCAACAAACTATGAACCACCACTTTATGCCCCTGTTTACGTACATGGTGCTGGACTGCTGGTGCACCCACTGTCCCATGCCCTTATACCAAATATTTAGGCTCCGTTTGGAATAAAGGGGCAGAAAACATAGGTCTTGATGAAAATAGAGGAATAGGAAAGGAATGTAGGTATAAAACTATGGAACAGCGAACCGGAGGAAACTCTTAGGAGAATGTGTTCGGATGGACTACGAAATGTACAGATTTGTTTTTCTAGAGTAGCATGCTTGGCATATGAGATGTTATTTGTTTATTCAGCTGCACAGTGACTACTCTTGTCCTCACCTCACGTACCACACATAGGTTGATTTTTTATTCCGGCAACACAGCACATCAACCTGTCTAACGCATGGCAGCGAGCGCCTGCCTTGGGCTTCCGCCCAAAAAATGAGCAGCGCGTGGATGTTTCTAATCCTATGGAATCAGTACTACCAGACCAGCTTTCCTATGAAACACTATTCACCTTTCCCGTGTTCCGAACGGTTGGAAGGGAAAGAATACCGTAGGAATTGTAAGGGAACGTAGTAATTTCAAAAAAATTCCTACGCACACGCAAGATCATGTGATGCATAGCAACGAGAGGGGAGAGTGTTGTCTACGTACCAACGCAGACCGACTGCGGAAGCGATCACACAACGTAGAGGAAGTAGTCGTACGTCTTCACGATCCAACCGATCAAGCACCGAAACTACGGCACCTCCGAGTTCGAGCACACGTTCAGCTCGATGACGATCCCCGGACTCCGATCCAGCAAAGTGTCGGGGAAGAGTTCCGTCAGCACGACGGCGTGGTGACGATCTTGATGTACTACTGCAGCAGGGCTTCGCCTAAACTCCGCTACAGTATTATTGAGGTATATGGTGGCAGGGGGCACCGCACACGGCTAAGGAATAGATCATGTGGATCAACTTGTGTGTCTAGAGGTGCCCCCTGCCTCCGTATATAAAGGAGTAGAGGGGGGAGGCTGGCCGGCCAAGCTTGGTGCGCCAGGAGAGTCCTACTCCCTCTGGGAGTAGGATTCCCCCCCCCCCAATCCTAGTTGGAATAGGATCCGCGGAGGGGGAAAAGAGGAGGAGGGGGCCGGCCACCTCTCCTAGTCCTAATAGGACTAGGGGAAGGGGGGAGGCACGCAGCCCATCTAGGGCAGCCCCTTCTCTTTTCCACTAAGGCCCACTATGGCCCATATAGCTCTCGGGGGGTTCCGGTAACCCTCCCGGTACTCCGGTAAAATCCCGATTTCACCCGGAACACTTCCGATGTCCAAACATAGGCTTCCAATATATCAATCTTTACGTCTCGACCATTTCGAGACTCCTCGTCATGTCCGTGATCACATCCGGGACTCCGAACAACCTTCGGTACATCAAAATGCATAAACTCATAATATAACTGTCATCGTAACCTTAAGCGTGCGGACCCTACGGGTTCGAGAACAATGTAGACATGACCAAGACATGTCTCCAGTCAATAACCAATAGCGGGAACTGGATGCCCATATTGGCTCCTACATATTCTACGAAGATCTTTATCGGTCAGACCGCATAACAACATACGTTGTTCCCTTTGTCATCGGTATGTTACTTGCCCGAGATTCGATCGTCGGTATCCAATACCTAGTTCAATCTCGTTACCGGCAAGTCTCTTTACTCGTTCTGTAATACATCATCTCACAACTAACATATTAGTTGTAATGCTTGCAAGGCTTATGTGATGTGTATTACCGAGAGGGCCCAGAGATACCTCTCCGACAATCGGAGTGACAAATCCTAATCTCGAAATACGCCAACCCAACATCTACCTTTGGAGACACCTGTAATGCTCCTTTATAATCACCCAGTTACGTTGTGACGTTTGGTAGCACCCAAAGTGTTCCTCCGGCAAACGGGAGTTGCATAATCTCATAGTCATAGGAACATGTATAAGTCATGAAGAAAAGCAATAGCAACATACTAAACGATCGGGTGCTAAGCTAATGGAATGGGTCATGTCAATCAGATCATTCAACTAATGAAGTGACCTCGTTAATCAAATAACAACTCATTGTTCATGGTTAGGAAACATAACCATCTTTGATTAACGAGCTAGTCAAGTAGAGGCATACTAGTGAAACTTTGTTTGTCTATGTATTCACACATGTATTATGTTTCCGGTTAATACAATTCTAGCATGAATAATAAACATTTATCATGATTATAAGGAAATAAATAATAACTTTATTATTGCCTGCTAGGGCTTATTTCCTTCAGGGCGAAGCCACTGGCAACTGCACCTCCTGAAGACAGTGTGCCGTCTGAAGACTTATCACGCATCTCAAAGCCCCAGAAGGCCAAGGTGCCTCTACCACACAGCGGCCAAGAGCTCACAGCTGCTGCCATTCTGCGCAATGATGACATTGACCTGTCAAGTGATGAAGACCTAGCAGATGACGCTCTTGAGCAACTCATCAAGAGCAAAGAAGAAGCAGAAATCTTCAATGATCTGCCACTCTTTGACATCACCATCATCCAATAATTCAAAAATTTCCTATGTGTCACCAAGATCAATCTATGGAGTCATCTAGCAACGAAGGAGGAGTGGATCTACATACCCTTGTAGATCGCGCGCGGAAGCGTTCAAGAGAACGGGGTTGATGGAGTCGTACTCGTCGTGATCCAAATCACCGATGATCCTAGCGCCGAACGGACGGCACCTCCGCGTTCAACACACGTACGGAGCAGCGACGTCTCCTCCTTCTTGATCCAGCAAGGGGGGAGGAGAGGTTGATGGAGATCCAACAGCACAACGGCGTGGTGGTGGAAGTAGCGGGATTCCAACAGGGCTTCGCCAAGCGCTGCGGGAGGAGGGAGATGTGTCATGGGAGGGAGAGGGAGGCGCCAGGGCTTAGGTTGGGCTGCCCTCCCTTCCCCCCACTATATATAGGGCCAAGGGAGAGGGGGAGGCGCAGCCTTGGCCCTTCCTCCAAGGAAGGGTGCGGCCAGGGAGGAGTCCCTCCTCCCCAAGGCACCTCGGAGGTGCCTTCCCCCTTTAGGACTCTTCCTCTCCCTTGATTCTTGGCGCATGGGCCTCTTGGGGCTGGTTCCCTTGGCCCATGTAGGCCAAGGCGCACCCCCTACAGCCCATGTGGCCCTCCGGGGCAGGTGACCCCACCCGGTGGACCCCCGGGACCCTTCCGGTGGTCCCGGTACAATGCCGGTGACCCCGAAACTTGTCCCGATGGCCGAAATAGCACTTCCTATATATAATTCTTTACCTCCGGACCATTCCGGAACTCCTCGTGACGTCCGGGATCTCATCCGAGACTCCGAACAAATTTCAGGTTACCGCATACTAATATCTCTATAACCCTAGCGTCGCCGAACCTTAAGTGTGTAGACCCTACGGGTTCGGGAGACATGCAGACATGACCGAGATGACTCTCCGGTCAATAACCAACAGCGGGATCTGGATACCCATGTTGGCTCCCACATGTTCCACGACGATCTCATCAGATGAACCACGATGTCAAGGACTTAATCAATCCCGTATACAATTCCCTTTGTCTAGCGGTACGATACTTGCCTGAGATTCGATCGTCAGTATCCCGATACCTTGTTCAATCTCGTTACCGGCAAGTCTCTTTACTCGTTCCGTAGCACATCATCCCGTGATCAACTCCTTGATCACATTGTGCACATTATGATGAGGTCCTACCGAGTGGGCCCAGAGATACCTCTCCGTTTACACGGAGTGACAAATCCCAGTCTCGATTCGTGCCAACCCAACAGACACTTTCGGAGATACCTGTAGTGTACCTTTATAGCCACCCAGTTACGTTGTGACGTTTGGCACACCCAAAGCACTCCTACGGTATCCGGGAGTTGCACAATCTCATGGTCTAAGGAAACGATACTTGACATTAGAAAAGCTTTAGCATACGAACTACATGATCTTGTGCTAGGCTTAGGATTGGGTCTTGTCCATCACATCATTCTCCTAATGATGTGATCCCATTTATCAACGACATCCAATGTCCATGGTCAGGAAACTGTAACCATCTATTGATCAACGAGCTAGTCAACTAGAGGCTTACTAGGGACATGGTGTTGTCTATGTATCCACACATGTATCTGAGTTTCCTATCAATACAATTCTAGCATGGATAATAAACGATTATCATGAACAAGGAAATATAATAATAACTAATTTATTATTGCCTCTAGGGCATATTTCTAACAGTCTCCCACTTGCACTAGAGTCAATAATCTAGTTCACATCGATATGTGATTAACACTCAAGGTCACATACCCATGTGACTAACACCCAAAGAGTTTACTAGAGTCAATAATCTCGTTCACATTACCATGTGATTAACACTCGATGAGTTCTGGGTTTGATCATGTTATGCTTGTGAGAGAGGTTATAGTCAACGGGTCTGAACCTTTCAGATCCGTGTGTGCTTTACAAATCTCTATGTCATCTCCTAGATGTAGCTACCACGTTCTATTTGGAGCTATTCCAAATAACTGTTCTACTTGGAGCTATTCTAAATTGTTGCTCCATTATATGTATCCGGCATCTCTACTCAGAGCTATCCGGATAGGTGTTAAGCTTGCATCGACGTAACTCTTTACGTCGAACTCTTTATCACCTCCATAATCGAGAAAATTCCTTAGTCCACTAGTTACTAAGGATAACTTTGACCGCTGTCCTGTGATCCATTCTTGGATCACTCTTGTACCCCTTGACTGACTCATGGCAAGGCACACTTCAGGTGCGGTACACAGCATAGCATACTGTAGATCCTACGTCTTAAGCATAGGGGACGACCTTCGTCCTTTCTCTCTATTCTACCGTGGTCGAGCTTTAAGTCTTAACTTCATACCTTACAACTCAGGCAAGAACTCCTTCTTTGACTGATCCATCTTGAACACCTTCAAGATCATGTCAAGGTATGTGCTCATTTGAAAGTACCATTAAGCGTTTTGATCTATCCTTATAGATCTTGATGCTCAATGTTCAAGTAGCTTAATCCAGGCTTTCCATTAAAAAACACTTTCCAAATAACCCTATATGCTTTCCAGAAATTCTACATCATTTCTGATCAACAATATGTCAACAACATATATTTATCAGAAATTCTATAGTGCTCCCACTCACTTCTTTGGAAATACAAGTTTCTCATAAACTTTGTATACACCCAAAATTTTGATCATCTTATCAAAGCATACATTCCAACTCCGAGATGCTTACTCCAGTCCTTAGAAGGATTGCTGGAGCTTTGCATACTTATTAGCATCTTTCAGGATTAACAAAACCTTCCGGTTGTATCACATACAACCTTTCCTCAAAAATCGTCGAGGAAACAATGGTTTTGGCATCCTATCTGCAAGATTTCACAAATAATGCAGTAATTGCTAATATAATTCCAACAGACTCTTAGCAACGCTACGAGTGAGAAAGTCTCATTGCAGTCAACTCCTTGAACTTGTCGGAAACATCTTAACAACAAGTCGAGCTTTCTTAATGGTGATACCTACCATCATTGTCCTTCTTCCTTTTAAAATCCATCTACACTCAATAGCCTTACGACCATCGAGCCGTTCTGCCAAAGTCTACACTTTGTTTTCGTACATGGATCCTCTCTCGGATTTTATGGCCTCGAGCCATTTATCGGAATCTGGGCCCACCATCGCTTCTCCATAGCTCGTAGGTTTATTGTTGTCTAGCAACCTAACTTCCAAGACAGGATTGCGTACCACTCTGAAGTAGCACGAATCCTTGTCATCCCACGAGATTTGGTAGTGACTTGATCTGAAGTTTCATGATCACTATCATAAGCTTCCACTTCAATTGATGTAGGTGCCACAGGAACAACTTCATGTGCCCTGCAACACACTAGTTGAAGAGACGGTTCAATAACCTCATCAAGTCTCCACCATCCTCCCACTCAATTCTTTCGAGAGAAACTTTTCCTCGAGAAAGGACCCGATTCTAGAAACAATCCCTTATTGCTTTCGGATCTGAGACAGGAGGTATACCCAACTGTTTTTGGGTGTCCTATGAAGATGTATTTATCCGCTTTGGGTTCGAGCTTATCGGCCTGAAACTTTTTCACATAAGCGTCGTAGCCCCAAACTTTTAAGAAATGACAGCTTAGGTTTCTCTAAACCATAGTTCATACGGTGTCACCTCATCGGAATTACATGGTGCCCTATTTTAAAGTGAATGTGGTTGTCTTTAATGCCTAACCCATAAACTATTGTGGTAATTCGATAAGAGACATCATGGTATGCATCATATCCTATAGGGTGCAGTTATGATGTTCGGACACACCATCACACTATGGTGTTCCAGGTTGTATTTGTTGTGAAACAATTTCCACAATGTCTTAATTCTGTGCCAAACTCGTAATTCAGATATTCATCTCTATGATCATATCATAGATATTTTATCCTCTTGTCACGACGATCTTTCAACTTCACCCTGAAATTACTTGAACCTTTCAATAATTCAGACTCGTGATTCATCAAGTAAATATACTCAACATCTACTCAAATCATCTGTGAAGTAAGAACATAACGATATCCACTACATGCCTCAGCACTCATTGGACTGCACACATCAAAATGTATTACTTCCAACAAGTTGCTTTCTAGTTCCATTTTACTGAAAACGAGGCTTTCAGTCATCTTGCCCATGTGGTATGATTTGCATGTCTCAAGTGATTCAAAATCAAGTGAGTCCAAACGGTCCATTTGCATGGAGTTTCTTCATGCATATACACCAATAGACATGGTTCGCATGTCTCAAACCTTTCAAAAATGAGTGAGCCCAAAAGATCCATCAACATGGAGCTTCTTCATGCGTTTTATACCGATATGACTTATGTGGCAGTGCCACAAGTAGGTGGTACTATCATTACTATCTTTTGGCATGAACATGTGTATCACTACGATCGAGATTCAATAAACCATTCATTTTAGGTGTAAGACCATTGAAGGTATTATTCAAATAAACAGAGTAACCATTATTCTCCTTAAATGAATAACCGTATTGCGATAGACATAATCCAATCATGTCTATGCTCAACGCAAACACCAAATAACAATTATTTAGGTTTTAATACCAATCTCGATGGTAGAGGGAGCGTGCGATGCTTGATCATATCAACCTTGGAAACACTTCCAACACATATCGTTAGCTCACCTTTAGCTAGTCTCCGTTTATTCCGTAGCTTTTATTTCGAGTTACTAACACTTAGCAACCGAACCGGTATCTAATACCCTGGTGCTACTAGGAGTACTAGTAAAGTACACATCAACACAATGTATATCCAATATACTTCTATCGACCTTGCCAGCCTTCTCATCTACCAAGTATCTAGGGTAATTCTGCTCTAGTGGCTGTTCCCCTTATTACAGAAGCACTTAGTCTCGGGTTTGGGTTCAACCTTGGGTTTCTTCACTAGAGCAGCAGCTGATTTGCCGTTTCATGAAGCATCCCTTTTTGCCCTTGCCCTTCTTGAAACTAGTGGTTTCACCAACCATCAACAATTGATGCTCCTTCTTGATCTCTACTTTTGTGGTGTCAAACATCGCGAATATCTCAAGGATCATCATACATGTCCCTGATATATTATAGTTCATCACGAAGCTCAAGCAGCTTGGTGGTAATGACTTCGGAGAACCATCACTATTTCATCTGGAAGATCAGCTCCCACTCGATTCAAATGATTGTTGTACTCAGACAATCTGAGCACAAGCTCAACAATTGAGCTTTTCTCCCTTAGTTTGCAGGCTAAGAAAATCGTCAGAGGTCTTATACCTCTTGACGTGGGCACGAGCCTGAAATCCCAATTTCAGCCCTCGAAACATCTCATATGTTTCGTGACGTTTCAAAACCGTCTTCGGTGCCTCAATTCTAAACCATTTAACTGAACTATCACGTAGTTATCAAAATGTGTATGTCAGATGTTCGCAACATCCATAGACAACGTTCGAGGTTCAGCACACTGAGCGGTGCATTAAGGACATAAGCCTTCTATGAAGCAATGAGGACAATCCTCAGTTTACGGACCTAGTCCGCATAATTGCTACTATCAACTTTCAACTAAATTTTCTCTAGGAACATAACTAAACAGTAGAACTGAAGCGCGAGCTACGACATAATTTGAGAAGACCTTTTGACTATGTTCAGGATAATTAAGTTCATCTTATGAACTCCCACTCAGATAGACATCCCTCTAGTCATCTAAGTGATTACATGATCCGAGTCAACTAGGCCGTGTCCGATCATCACGTGAGACGGACTAGTCAACATCGGTGAACATCTTCATGTTGATCGTATCTACCATACGACTCATGCTCGACCTTTCGGTCTTCTGTGTTCCGAGGCCATGTCTATACACATGCTAGGCTCGTCAAGTCAACCTAAGTGTTTCGCGTGTGTAAATCTGTCTTACACCCGTTGTATGTGAACGTTAGAATCTATCGCACCCGATCATCACGTGGTGCTTCGAAACAACGAACGGTCGCAACGGTGCACAGTTAGGGGGAACACTTTCTTGAAATTTTATGAGGGATCATCTTATTTACTACCGTCGTTCTAAGTAAACAAGATGCATAAACATGATAAACATCACATGCAATCAAATAATAGTGACATGATATGGCCAATATCATATAGCTCCTTTGATCTCCATCTTGGGGCTCCATGATCATCATCGTCACCGGCATGACACCATGATCTCCATCATCATGATCTCCATCATCGTGTCTTCATGAAGTTGTCTCGCCAACTATTACTTCTACTTCTACAGCTAACGATTAGCAATAAAGTAAAGTAATTACATGACGTTTATGTTGACACGCAGGTCATAAATAAATTAAGACAACTCCTATGGCTCCTGCCGGTTGTCATACTCATCGACATGCAAGTCGTGATTCCTATTACAAGAACATGATCAATATCATACATCACATATATCATTCATCACATCCTTTGGCCATATCACATCACATAGCATACCCTGCAAAAACAAGTTAGACGTCCTCTAATTGTTGTTTGCATGTTTTACGTGGCTGCTATGGGTTTCTAGCAAGAACGTTTCTTACCTACGCAAATACCACAACGTGATATGCCAATTGCTATTTACCCTTCATAAGGACCCTTTTCATCGAATCCGATCCGACTAAAGTGGGAGAGACAGACACCCGCTAGCCACCTTATGCAACTAGTGCATGTCAGTCGGTGGAACCAGTCTCACGTAAGAGTACGTGTAAGGTCGGTCCGGGCCGCTTCATCCCACAATGCCACCAGATCAAGATAAAACTAGTAACGGTAAGCAAATTGAACAAATCATCGCCCACAACTGCTTTGTGTTCTACTCGTGCATAGAATCTACGCATAGACCTAGCTCATGATGCCACTGTTGGGGAACGTAGCAATAATTCAAAAATTTCCTACGTGTCACCAAGATCAATCTATGGAGTCATCTAGCAACGAGGGAGGAGTGAATCTACATACCCTTGTAGATCGCGCGCGGAAGCGTTCAAGAGAACGGGGTTGATGGAGTCGTACTCATCGTGATCCAAATCACCGATGATCCTAGTGCCGAACGGACGGCACCTCCGCGTTCAACACACGTACGGAGCAGCGACGTCTCCTCCTTCTTGATCCAGCAAGGGGGAGGAGAGGTTGATGGAGATCCAACAGCACAACGGCGTGGTGGTGGAAGTAGCGGGATTCCAACAGGGCTTCGCCAAGCGCTGCGGGAGGAGGGAGATGTGTCATGGGAGGGAGAGGGAGGCGCCAGGGCTTAGGTTGGGCTGCCCTCCCTTCCCCCACTATATATAGGGCCAAGGGGGAGGGTGGAGGCGCAGCCTTGGCCCTTTCTCCAAGGAAGGGTGCGGCCAGGGAGGAGTCCCTCCTCCCCAAGGCACCTCGGAGGTGCCTTCCCCCTTTAGGACTCTTCCTCTCCCTTGATTCTTGGAGCATGGGCCTCTTGGGGCTGGTGCCCTTGGCCCATGTAGGCCAAGGCGCACCCCCTACAGCCCATGTGGCCCTCCGGGGCAGGTGGCCCCACCCGGTGGACCCCCGGGACCCTTCCGGTGGTCCCGGTACAATACTGGTGACCCCGAAACTTGTCCCGATGGCCGAAATAGCACTTCCTATATATAATTCTTTACCTCCGGACCATTCCGGAACTCCTCGTGACGTCCGGGATCTCATCCGGGACTCCGAACAACTTTCGGGTTACCGCATACTAATATCTCTATAACCCTAGCGTCGCCAAACCTTAAGTGTGTAGACCCTACGGGTTCGGGAGACATGCAGACATGACCGAGATGACTCTCCGGTCAATAACCAACAGCGGGATCTGGATACCCATGTTGGCTCCCGCATGTTCCATGATGATCTCATCGGATGAACCACGATGTCAAGGACTTAATCAATCCCGTATACAATTCCCTTTGTCTAGCGGTACGATACTTGCCCGAGATTCGATCGTCGGTATCCCGATACCTTGTTCAATCTCGTTACCGGCAAGTCTCTTTACTCATTCCGTAACACATCATCCCGTGATCAACTCCTTGATCACATTGTGCACATTATGATGATGTCCTACCGAGTGGGCCCAGAGATACCTCTTCGTTTACACGGAGTGACAAATCCCAGTCTCGATTCGTGCCAACCCAACAGACACTTTCGGAGATACCTGTAGTGTACCTTTATAGCCACCCAGTTACGTTGTGACGTTTGGCACACCCAAAGCACTCCTACGGTATCCGGGAGTTGCACAATCTCATGGTCTAAGGAAACGATACTTGACATTAGAAAAGCTTTAGCATACGAACTACATGATCTTGTGCTAGGCTTAGGATTGGGTCTTGTCCATCACATCATTCTCCTAATGATGTGATCCCGTTTATCAACGACATCCAATGTCCATGGTCAGGAAACCGTAACCATCTATTGATCAACGAGCTAGTCAACTAGAGGCTTACTAGGGACATGGTGTTGTCCATGTATCCACACATGTATGTGAGTTTCCTATCAATACAATTCTAGCATGGATAATAAACGATTATCATGAACAAGGAAATATAATAATAACTAATTTATCATTGCCTCTAGGGCATATTTCCAACACATAGATCAAGGGTAGATTACAAATAAAACATAGGGGAAAACAATAAAGATCTTTGTGGAGTCCATCAACACCACTGGCAAAGTTGAGCATAAACATCGTAATCCTATATGGCATCATAAATATTGTAATCCTATATCGCATCACTTACTCGTTGTATAAAATCCTGCAACATGATAAGTTGCATCCGTGTAGGTCAATACATTGAATGCACTAGCAAGTCACACATGAATGACAACAAGAGGCGTCCTTCTACATGTTGGTATGTCAAATGAATGTCTTATGGCTATTTTACATAACAAGTAATTTTCCTCTTAACTACATAATAGTTGATTTTTAATTATTTTGCTACAATTAAATACATATGATTGAATTGGAAACTCGAATTCCAACCTATTACCACAATTAAGGTTCTCACTCAAGTTTATTAAGATGTATTATCTCTCAAGATCATCCAACAACTTTAATGGTCCAATATCTCGAGTTTTCTATATCCGAGGACATGGCTAATCGGTTAGTATTAACACTATGCAGAGTTTGAACATTTTACCCACAAGATTCAGTCCGAAGATTGAGGCAGATTCTTTGAGAAGAGGTCACCTCCCCCACCTAGTAAGCCAGTACACCTTTCACTGCTACATCTTCTAGCTTACACGGGGGAATATCCCCACAACTCACACAACTATGCCAAAGCCCATAAAGGCATGTGGTTGTACATGAAAGCTACTAGTCACTAAGTTTGTCTGATATTTTTTGACCTGAGCGACATTGATGAGGGAATTCCCACTAGGTATGGCTATGAAAACACGTGGCTCGGTTAAGGGCCCAATACCAAAAATGTAAAGTTTGAAAGTTGCAACATTTGGGTCATGATCCAGTCGACGTGGATGATGAGTTAGTATCTATCAGCCGGATTCAAGAATATGTCAACAGACATACCATAAAGAGAGGCGTTACCAGCCAGCCCCACTAGGCATTATAACCATAAGTTTTACTAAAATGTAATGATCGAGAGTACAGACACCGATCATCAGAGGGTCATTAGTTGTAACATTTATGATCTAATCATTGTACTTTCTATGCATGTCGCACTCTATATAAGGTATTGCTAGGGCATCGAGACAAGGGTTGGACATCATTTTTAATCCTATACATGTGAGAGTGAAAAACACAACAGGAATAGAGTATTACCTCCGAGACAGAGCCGGGACCTTGATAATTCCTTGAATGTCTACACTCATCTACTACTTTGCCCGTCTTGCTGGATCAAGAAGGCGAGAACATCACCGAGCTGAACGTGTGCTGAACACGAAGGTGCCGTATGGTCGGTACTTGATCGGTTGGATCAGGAAGAAGTTCGACTACATCAACCGCGTTACTAAACGCTTCCGCTTATGATCTACGAGGGTACGTAGACACACTCTCCCCTATCATTGTTGTGCATCTCCATGGATAGATCTTGTTTGTGCGTAGAATTTTTTATGGCCTTTCTATTTTTTTTATTCCTCACTTGGGACAATGCTCTAGAAAATGATGATCATCACACTTCTATTTATTTACAACTCGATACTAGAACAAAAGATGACTCTATATGAATGCCTCCGGCGGTGTACCGGGATATGCAATGGACCAAGAGTGACATGTATGAAAGAATTATGAACGGTGGCCTTGCCACAAATACTATGTCAACTACATGACCATGCTAAGCAATATGACAATGATGAATGTGTCATGACGAACGGAATGATGGAAAGTTGCATGGCAATATATCTCGGAATGGCTATGAAAATGCCATAATAGGTAGGTATGGTGGCTGTTTTGAGGAAGATATAAGGAGGTTTATGTGTGAAAGAGCGTATCATATCACGGGGTTTGGATGCACCGGCAAAGTTTGCTCCAACTCTCAATGTGAGAAAGGGCAATGCACGGTGGCGAAGAGGCTAGCAAGGATGGAAGGCTGAGAATGCGTATAATCCAAGGACTCAACATTAGTCATAAAGAACTCACATACTTATTGCAAAAATCTACAAGTCATCAAAAACCTCGGTACTACGCGCATGCTCCTAGGGGGATAGATTGGTAGGAAAACACCATCTCTCGTCCCCGACCGCCACTCATAAGGAAGACAACCAAATAACACCTCATGTTTCAAATTTGTTGCATAACGTTTACCATACGTGCATGCTACGGGACTTGCAAACCTCAACACAAGTATTTCTCAATTTCACAACTACTCAACTAGCACAACTTTGATATTATTACCTCCATATCTCAAAACAATCATCAAGCATCAAACTTCTCTTAGTATTCAACACACTCATAAGAAAGTTTTATTATTAATCTTGCATACCAAGCATATTAGGATTTTAAGCAAATTACCATGCGATTAAGACTCTAAAAATAATCTAAGTGAAGCATGAGATATCAATAGTTTCTATAAAACAAATCCACCACCGTGCTCTAAAAGATATAAGTGAAGCACTAGAGCAAAATTATATAACTCAACAGATATAAGCGAAGCACATAGAGTATTCTAACAAATTCCAAATCATATATGGCTCTCTCAAAAGGTATGTACAGCAAGGATGGTTGTGGTAAACTAACAAGCAAAGACTCAAATCATACACGACGCTCCAAGCAAAACATATATCATGTGGTAAATAAAAATATATCTCCAAGTAAAGTTACCGATAGAAGTAGACGAAAGAGGGGATGCCTTTCGGGGCATCCCCAAGCTTTGGCTTTTAGGTGTCCTTAGATTATCTTAGGGGTGCCATGGGCATCCCCAAGCTTAGGCTCTTGCCACTTCTTGTTCCATAATCCATCAAATCTTTACCCAAAACTTGAAAACTTCACAACACAAAACTTAAAGTAGAAAATCTCGTGAGCTCCGTTAGCGAAAGAAAATAAAAAATCACTTCAAGGTACTGTAATGAACTCATTATTTATTTATATTGGTGTTATACCTACTGTATTCAAACTTCTCTATGGTTTATAAACTATTTTACTAGCCATAGATTCATCAAAATAAGCAAACAACACACGAAAAACAGAATCTGTCAAAAGCAGAACAGTCTGTAGTAATCTGTAGCTAGCGCAAGATCTGGAACCCCAAAAATTCTAAAATAAATTTCTGGATGTGAGTAATTTATCTATTAATCATATGCAAAAATAATTAACTAAATATCACTCTCCAAATAAAAATTACAGCAGTTATCGTGAGCGCTAAAGTTTCTGTTTTTTACAGCAAGTTCAACAAGACTTTCCCCAAGTCTTCCCAATGGTTCTACTTGGCACAAACACTAATTAAACACAAAAAACACAACCAAAAAAGAGGATAGATAAATTATTTATTACTAAGCAGGATCAAAAATCAAGGAATAAAAATAAAATTGGGTTGCCTCCCAACAAGCGCTATCGTTTAACACCCTTAGCTAGGCATAACAAGCAAGAATAGATCTAGGTATTGCCATCTTTGGTAGGCAATCCATAAGTGGCTTTCATAATAGATTCATAAGGTAATTTAATTTTATTTCTAGGAAAGTGTTCCATGCCTTTCCTTAATGGAAATTGGAATCTAATATTTCCTTCCTTCATATCAATAATTGCACCAATCGTTCTAAGGAAAGGTCTACCAAGAATAATAGGACATGAAGGATTGCAATCTATGTCAAGAACAATAAAATCTATGGGCACATAATTCCTATTTGCAACAATAGGAACATCATTAATTATTCCCATAGGTTTCCTAATAGTGGAATCCGCAAGGTGCAAGTTTAGAGAGCAATCATCAAAATCACGGAAACCTAACAAATCACACAAAGTCTTTGGAATCATGGAAACACTAGCACCCAAATCACATAAAGCATAGCATTCATGATTTTTAATTTTAATTTTAATAGTTAGTTCCCACTCATCATAAAGTTTTCTAGGAAAAGAAACTTCCAATTCAAGTTTTTCTTCATAAGATTGCATCAAGGCATCAATAATATGTTTAGTAAACGCTTTATTTTGACTATAAGCGTGAGGAGAATTTAGCACGGATTGCAACAAGGAAATACAATCAATCAAAGAGCAATTTTCATAGTTAAATTCCTTGAAATCCATAATAGTGGGTTTAGCAACATCTAGGGTTTTAATTTCTTCAATCCCACTTTTATCAAATTTAGCATCAAGATCAACAAATTCAGAATTCTTGAAAAGCCTTCTAGGTAAAGGTGGATCATATTCAGTCCCATCATTATCAAGATTCATATTGCAAAACAAAGATTTAATAGGGGACACATCAATAACTTTTAGATCTTCATCATTATTTTCATAGGAACTAGAAGAACACGCTCTAATAAAGGCATCTTTCTTAGTATGCATCCTAGCGGTTCTTTTTTGCACTCATCAATGGAAATTCTCATGGATTTGAGAGACTCATTGATATCATGCTTAGGTGGAATAGATCTAAGTTTCAAAGAATCAACATCAAGAGCAATTCTATCAACATTCCTGGCCAAATCATCAATCTTAAGCAATTTTTCTTCAATCATAGCATTAAAATTCTTTTGCGAAGTAATAAATTCTTTAATATTAGATTCAAAATCAGAGGTCATCTTATTATAATTTCCATAAGAATTGTTTTAGGAATTACCATAATTATTAGAGGGATTACTAGGATAAGGCCTAGAGTTGAAATTTCCTCTATACGCGTTATTACCAAAATTGTTCCTACCAACAAAATTCACATCCATAGATTCATTATTATTCTCAATCAAAGTAAACAAGGGCATATCATTAGGATCAGAAGAAACACTCTTATTAGCAAATAATTTCATAAGTTCATCCATCTTTCCACTCAAAACATTAATTTCTTCTATCGCATGCACCTTTTTATTAGTATATCTTTCAGTATGCCATTGAGAATAATTAACCATAATATTATCTAGGAGTTTAGTAGCTTCTCCTAAAGTGATTTCCATAAAAGTGCCTCCCGCAGTCGAATCTAAAAGATATCTAGAAGCAAAATTCAATCCGGCATAAAAATTTTGTATAATCATCCACAAATTTAAACCATGAGTAGGGCAATTATGTATCATTAATTTCATTCTCTCCCAAGCTTGTGCAACATGTTCATGATCAAGTTGCTTAAAGTTCATAATATCGTTTCTAAGAGAGATGATCTTAGCGGGAGGAAAATACTTAGAGATAAAAGCATCTTTGCACTTATTCCATGAATCAATACTATTTTTAGGCAAAGACGAAAACCAAGCTTTAGCACGATCTCTAAGCGAAAAAGGAAATAGTTTCAATTTAACAATATCATTATCCACATCTTTCTTCTTTTGCATGTCACACAAATCAACGAAGCTATTTAGATGGGTAGCGGCATCTTCACTAGGAAGGCCGGAAAACGGATCTTTCATGACAAGATTCAGCAAAGAAGCATTAATTTCACAAGATTCAACATCAGTAAGAGGAGCAATCGGGGTGCTAATAAAATCATTGTTGTTGGTATTGGTGAAATCACACAATTTAGTATTATCTTGAGCCATCGCGACAAGCAAGCAAACTAACACACAAGCAAACAAAAAAAGCAAACGGGCAAAAATAGGCAAATAGAGAAAGAGAGAGAGGATAGAGAGAGAGGGCAAATAAAATGGCAAGGGTGAATTGGGGGGAGAGGAAAAAGAGAGGCAAATGGCAAATAATGTAATGCGGGAGATAAGGGTATGTGATGGGTACTTGGTATGTTGACTTTTGCGTAGACCTCCCTGGCAATGGCGTCAGAAATCCTTCTTGCTACCTCTTTTAGCACTGCGTTGGTTTTCCCCGAAGAGGAAGGGATGATGCAGCAGAGTAGCGTAAGTATTTCCCTCAATTTTTGAGAACCAAGGTATCAATCCAGTAGGAGGCTACGCGCAAGTCCCTCGCACCTGCACAAAATAAATAAATCCTCGCAACCAACACAAATAGGGGTTGTCAATCCCTATAGGGCCACTTATGAGAGTGACATCTGATAGATATCATAAGATAATATTTTTGGTATTTTAATGATAAAGATGCAAAGTAAAATAAAGGAAAAGTAAATAACAAAGTAGTAGGAGATTGATATGATAAAGATAGACCCGGGGGCCATAGGTTTCACTAGTGGCTTCTCTCGAGAGCATAAGTATTCTATGGTGGGTGAACAAATTATTGTTGAGCAATTGATAGAATTGAGCATAGTTATGAGAATATCTAGGTATGATCATGTATATAGGCATCACGTCCGAGACAAGTAGACCGACTCCTACCTGCATCTACTACTATTACTCCACTCATCGACCGCTATCCAGCTTGCATCTAGAGTATTAAGTTAAAAACAGAGTAACGCCTTAAGCCAGATGACATGATGTAGAGGGATACACTCATCCAATATGAAAAAGACATCTTGTTATCCTCGATGGCAACAATACAATACGTGCCTTGCTGCCCTTACTGTCACCGGGAAAGGACACCGCAAGATTGAACCCAAAGCTAAGCACTTCTCCCATTGCAAGAAAGATCAATCTAGTAGGCCAAACCAAACTGATAATTCAAAGAGAATTGCAAAGATAACCAATCATACATAAAAGAATTCAGAGAAGATTCAAATATTATTCGTAGATAGACTTGATCATAAACCCACAATTCATCAGTCTCAACAAACACACCGCAAAAAGAAGATTACATCGAATAGATCTCCACAAGAGAGGGGGAGAACATTGTATTGAGATCCAAAAAGAGAGAAGAAGCCATCAAGATACTAACTATGGACCCGTAGGTCTGAGGTAAACTACTCACACTTCATCGGAGGGCTATGTTGTTGATGTAGAAGCCCTCCGTGATCGATGCCCCCTCCGGCGGAGCTCTGGAACAGGCCCCAAGATGGGATCTCGTGGATACATAAAGTTGCGGCGGTGGAATTAGGTTTTTGGCTCCGTATCTGATCTTTGGGGGTACGTGGGTATATATAGGAGGAAGAAGTACGTCGGTGGAGCAACAGGGGTCCCACGAGGGTGGAGGGCGCGCCTAGGGGGGTAGGCGCGCCCCCCTACCTCGTGGCCTCCTGTTAATTGTCTTGACGTAGGGTCCAAGTCTCCTGAGTTGTATTCGGTGAGAAAATCACATTCCCGAAGGTTTCATTCCGTTTGGACTCCATTTGATATTCCTTTTCTTCGAAACCCTAAAACAGGAAAAAAACATCAATTCTGGGCTAGGCCTCTGGTTAATAGGTTAATCCCAAAAATAATATAAAAGTGGATAATAAAGCCCAATAATGTCCAAACCAGTAGATAATATAGCATGGAGCAATCAAAAATTATAGATACGTTGGAGACGTATCAAGCCACAACCCGAAGTGGGGTTGGATGCGGAGGAAGGCCTCGCACACGACGATGAATGTCGAGATATTGAGGAAGGAGTTCGGGGATAGATCGTGGAAGTCTATCCCGTAGTAGAACATTATCCCGCGGACGTAGGGGTGGAGTGGAGACCCTAGCCCGCAGAGGAAATGGGGGACGAACACTACCCTCTTGTTGGGCTTCGGCGTGGGAATGATTTGTCCCCGGGCTGGAAGACGGTGGGCGATTTCCTTCGCCAAGTACCCGGCCGCCCGAAGCTCAGCATTGTCCTCCTCCTTGACGGAGGAAGCCATCCACTTGCCTTGACCTCCGGATCCGGACATGGCGTAGTGCTTTCTCGAGTGGGAAACAGATGAGAACTTGGGCGCTTCAGCTCAGGAGTGAAGGAAATATGCCCTAGAGGCAATAATAAAGTTATTATTTATTTCCTTATATCATGATAAATTTTTATTATTCATGCTAGAATTGTATTAACCGGAAACATAATACATGTGTGAATACATAGACAAACAAAGTGTCACTAGTATGCCTCTACTTGACTAGCTCGTTGATCGAAGATGGTTATGTTTCCTAACCATAGACATGAGTTGTCATTTGATTAACGGGATCACATCATTAGGAGAATGATGTGATTGACTTGACCCATTCTGTTAGCTTAGCACTTGATTGTTTAGTTTGTTGCTATTGCTTTCTTCATAACTTATACATGTTCCTATGACTATGAGATTATGCAACTCCCGTTTACCGGAGGAACACTTTGTGTGCTACCAAATGTCACAACGTAGCTGGGTGATTGTAAAGGTGCTCTACAAGTGTCTCCGAAGGTACTTGTTGGGTTGGCGTATTTCGAGATTAGGATTTGTCACTCCGATTGTCGGAGAGGTATCTCTGGGCCCTCTCGGTAATGCACATCACTCAAGCCTTGCAAGCATTGCAACTAATAAGTTAGTTGCAGGATGATGTATTACGGAACGAGTAAAGAGACTTGCTGGTAACGAGATTGAACTAGGTATTAAGATACCGACGATCGAATCTCGGGCAAGTAACGTACCGATGACAAAGGGAACAACGTATGTTGTTATGCGGTCTGACCGATAAAGATCTTCGTAGAATATGTAGGAGCCAATATGAGCATCCAGGTTCCGATATTGGTTATTGACCGGAGACCTGTCTCGGTCATGTCTACATAGTTCTCGAACCCGTAGGGTCCGCACGCTTAAAGTTCGGTGACGATCGTAATTAGGGTTTTTGTGTTTTGATGAACCGAAGGTTGTTCGGAGTTCCGGATATGATCACGGACATGACGAGGAGTCTCGAAATGGTCGAGACATAAAGATTGATATATTGGAAGCCTATATTTGGATATCGGAAACGTTCCGGGTGAAATTGGGATTTTACCGGAGTACCGGGGGGTTACCGGAACCCCCCCGGGGGTTAATGGGCCTACATGGGCCCTAAGGGAGAAGAGGAGGGCCGGCCAGGGCAGGCCGTGCGCCCCCTCCCCCCTAGTCCGAATAGGACAAGGAAGGGGGGCGGCGCCCCCCTTTCCTCTTTTCCCCTTCCCCTTTCCTTCTCCAACAAGGCAAGAGGGGGGAGTCCTACTCTCGGTGGGAGTAGGACTCCTCCAGGCGCACCCCTAGGGCCGACCGCACCTCCCCCTCTCCCTCCTTTATATACGGAGGCAAGGGGGCACCCCATGACACACAAGTTGATTTTCGTGATCGTTCCTTAGCCGTGTGCGGTGCCCCCTTCCACCATATTCCACCTCGGTCATATCGTAGCGGTGCTTAGGCGAAGCCCTGCGTCGATAGAACATCATCACAGTCATCACGCCGTCGTGCTGACGAAACTCTCCCTCAACACTCGGCTGGATCGGAGCTCGAGGGACGTCACCGAGTTGAACGTGTGCAGAACTCGGAGGTGCCGTACGTTCGGTACTTGGATCAGTCGGATCGGGAAGACGTACGACTACTTCCTCTATGTTGTGTCAACGCTTCCGTTGCCGGTCTACGAGGGTACGTAGACAACACTCTCTCCTCTCGTTGCTATGCATCACCATGATCTTGCGTGTGCGTAGGAAATTTTTTGAAATTACTACGTTCCCCAATAGTGGCATCCGAGCCTAGGTTTTATGCGTTGATGTTATATGCACGAGTAGAACACAAGTGAGTTGTGGGCGATATAAGTCATACTCCTTACCAGCATGTCATACTTTGGTTCGGCGGTATTGTTGGATGAAGCGGCCCGGACCGACATTACGCGTATGCTTACGCGAGACTGGTTCTACCGATGTGCTTTGCACACAGGTGGCTGGCGGGTGTCAGTTTCTCCAACTTTAGTTGAACCAAGTGTGGCTACACCCGGTCCTTGCGAAGGTTAAAACAACACAACTTGACAAACTATCGTTGTGGTTTTGATGCGTAGGTAAGAATGGTTCTTGCTAAGCCCGTAGCAGCCACGTAAAACTTGCAACAACAAAGTAGAGGACGTCTAACTTGTTTTTACAGGGCATGTTGTGATGTGATATGGTCAAGACATGATGCTAAATTTTATTGTATGAGATGATCATGTTTTGTAACCGAGTTATCGGCAACTGGCAGGAGCCATATGGTTGTCGCTTTATTGTATGCAATGCAATTGCGCTGTAATGCTTTACTTTATCACTAAGCGGTAGCGATAGTCGTGGAAGCATAAGATTGGCGAGACAACAACGATGCTACGGTGTCGCGCCGGTGACGATGGTGATCATGACGGTGCTTTGGATATGGAGATCATAAGCACAAGATGATGATGGCCATATCATATCACTTATATTGATTGCATGTGATGTTTATCTTTTATGCATCTTATCTTGCTTTGATTGACGGTAGCATTATAAGATGATCTCTCACCAAATTTCAAGATAAAAGTGTTCTCCCTGAGTATGAACCGTTGCCAAAGTTTGTCGTGCCCAGACACCACATGATGATCGGGTGTGATAAGCTCTACGTCCATCTACAACGGGTGCAAGCCAGTTTTGCACATGCAGAATACTCAGGTTAAACTTGACGAGCCTAGCATATGCAGATATGGCCTCGGAACACTGAGACCGAAAGGTCGAGCGTGAATCATATAGTAGATATGATCAACATATTGATGTTCACCATTAAAAGCTACTCCATTTCACGTGATGATCGGTTATGGTTTAGTTGATTTGGATCACGTGATCACTTAGAAGATTAGAGGGATGTCTTTCTAAGTGGGAGTTCTTAAGTAATATGATTAATTGAACTTAAATTTATCATGAACTTAGTGCCTGATAGTATCTTGCTTGTCTATGTTTGATTGTAGATAGATGGCCCGTGCTGTTGTTCCGTTGAATTTTAATGCGTTCCTTGAGAAAGCAAAGTTGAAAGATGATGGTAGCAATTACACAGACTGGGTCCGTAACTTGAGGATTATCCTCATTGCTACACAGAAGAATTACGTCCTGGAAGCACCGCTAGGTGCCAGGCCTGCTGCTGGAGCAACACCAGATGTTATGAACGTCTGGCAGAGCAAAGCTGATGACTACTCGATAGTTTAGTGTGCCATGCTTTACGGCTTAGAATCAGGACTTCAACGACGTTTGGAACGTCATGGAGCATATGAGATGTTCCAGGAGTTGAAGTTAATATTTCAAACAAATGCCCGGATTGAGAGATATGAAGTCTCCAATAAATTCTATAGCTGCAAGATGGAGGAGAATAGTTCTGTCAGTGAACATATACTCAAAATGTCTGCGTATCATAATCACTTGACTCAACTAGGAGTTAATCTTCATGTTGATAGTGTCATTGACAGAGTTCTTCAATCACTGCCACCAAACTAAAAGAGCTTCGTGATGAACTATAACATGCAAGGGATGGATAAGACAATTCCCGAGCTCTTCGCAATGCTAAAGGCTGCGGAGGTAGAAATCAAGAAGGAGCATCAAGTGTTGATGGTCAACAAGACCGCCACTTTCAAGAAAAAGGGCAAAGGCAAGAAGAAGGGGAACTTCAAGAAGAACAGTAAGCAAGTTGCTGCTCAAGAGAAGAAACCCAAATCTGGACCTAAGCCTGAAATTGAGTGCTTCTACTACAAGCAGACTGGACACTGGAAGCGGAACTGCCCCAAGTATTTGGCGGATAAGAAGGATGGCAAGGTGAACAAAGGTATATGTGATATACATGTTATTGATGTGTACCTTACTAGAGCTCGCAGTAGCACCTGGGTATTTGATACTGGTTCTGTTGCTAACATTTGCAACTCGAAACAGGGACTACGGATTAAGTGAACACTGGCAAAGGACGAGGTGACGATGTGTGTGGGAAATGGTTCCAAAGTCGATGTGATCGCGGTCGGCACGCTACCTCTACATCTGCCTCCGGGATTAGTTTTAGACCTAAATAATTGTTATTTGGTGCCAGCGTTGAGCATGAACATTATATCTGGATCTTGTTTGATGCGAGGCAGTTATTCATTTAAATCAGAGAATAATGGTTGTTCTATTTATATGAGTAATATCTTTTATGGTCATGCACCCTTGAAGAGTGGTCTATTTTCTATGAATCTCGATAGTAGAGATACACATATTCATAATGTTGAAGCCAAAAGATGCAGAGTTGATAATGATAGTGCAACTTATTTGTGGCACCGCCGTTTAGGTCATATCGGTGTAAAGCGCATGAAGAAACTCCATACTGATGGACTTTTGGAATCACCTGATTATGAATCACTTGGTACTTGCGAACTGTGCCTCATGGGCAAGATGACTAAAACGCCGTTCTTCGGTACTATGGAGAGAGCAACGGATTTGTTGGAAATCATACATACAGATGTATGTGGTCCGATGAATATTGAGGCTCATGGCAGATATCATTATTTTCTCACCTTCATAGATGATTTAAGCAGATATGGGTATATCTACTTAATGAAACATAAGTCTGAAACATTTGAAAAGTTCAAAGAATTTCAGAGTGAAGTTGAAAATCATCGTAACAAGAAAATAAAGTTTCTACGATTTGATCATGGAGGAGAATATTTGAGTTACAAGTTTGGTCTACATTTGAAATAATGCAGAATAGTTTCGCAACTCACGCCACCCGGAACACCACAGCGTAATGGTGTGTCTGAACGTCGTAATCGTACTTTACTAGATATGGTGCGATCTATGATGTCTCTTACAGATTTACCGCTATCGTTTTGGGGTTATGCTTTAGAGACGGCTGCATTCACGTTAAATAGGGCACCATCGAAATCCGTTGAGGCGACGCCTTATGAACTGTGGTTTGGCAAGAAACCAAAGTTGTCGTTTCTGAAAGTTTGGGGCTGTGATGCTTATGTGAAAAAGCTTCAACCTGATAAGCTCGAACGCAAATCGGAGAAATGTGTTTTCATAGGATACCCAAAGGAAACTGTTGGGTACACCTTCTATCACAGATCCGAAGGCAAGACTTTCGTTGCTAAGAATGGATCCTTTCTAGAGAAGGAGTTTCTCTCGAAAGAAGTGAGTGGGAGGAAAGTAGAACTTGATGAGGTAATTGTACCTGCTCCCTTATTGGAAAGTAGTACATCACAAAAACCGGTTTCTGTGACACCTACACCAATTAGTGAGGAAGCTAATGATAATGATCATGAAACTTTAGATCAAGTTACTACCGAACCTCGTAGATCAACCAGAGTAAGATCCGCACCAGAGTGGTACGGTAATCCTGTTCTGGAAGAAATGCTACTAGATCATGATGAACCTACGAACTATGAAGAAGTGATGGTGAGCCCAGATTCTGCAAAATGGCTAGAAGCCATGAAATCTGAGATGGGATCCATGTATGAGAACAAAGTGTGGACTTTGATTGACTTGCCCGTTGATCGGCAAGCAATTGAGAATAAATGGATCTTCAAGAAGAAGACTGACGCTGACGGTAATGTTACTGTCTACAAAGTTCGACTTGTTGCAAAAGGTTTTCGACAAGTTCAAGGGATTGACTACGATGAGACCTTCTCACCCATAGCGATGCTTAAGTCTGTCTGAATCATGTTAGCAATTGCCGCATTTTATGATTATGAAATTTGTCAAATGGATGTCAAAACTGCATTCCTGAATGGATTTCTGGAAGAAGAGTTGTATATGATGCAACCAGAAGGTTTTGTCGATCCAAAGGGAGCTAACAAAGTGTGCAAGCTCCAGCGATCCATTTATGGACTGGTGCAAACCTCTCGGAGTTGGAATAAACGCTTTGATAGTGTGATCAAAGCATTTGGTTTTGTACAGACTTTTGGAGAAGCCTGTATTTACAAGAAAGTGAGTGGGAGCTCTGTAGCATTTCTAATATTATATGTGGATGACATATTATTGATTGGAAATGATATAGAATTTCTGGATAGCATAAACGGATACTTGAATAAGAGTTTTTCAATGAAAGACCTCGGTGAAGCTGCTTACATATTGGGCATTAAGATCTATAGAGATAGATCAAGACGCTTAATTGGACTTTCACAAAGCACATACCTTGAATTTTTTTTAAGAAGTTCAAAATGGATCAAGCAAAGAAAGGGTTCTTGCATGTGTTACAAGGTGTGAAGTTGAGTAAGACTCAGTGTCCGACCACTGCAGAAGATAGAGAGAAAATGAAAGATGTTCCCTATGCTTCAGCCATAGGCTCTATCATGTATGCAATGCTGTGTACCAGACCTGATGTGTGCCTTGCTATAAGTCTAGCAGGGAGGTACCAAAGTAATCCAGGAGTGGATCACTGGACAGCGGTCAAGAACATCCTGAAGTACCTAAAAAGGACTAAGGATATGTTTCTCGTATATGGAGGTGACAAAGAGCTCATCGTAAATGGTTACGTTGATGCAAGCTTTGACACTGATCCGGACGATTCTAAATCGCAAACCGGATACGTGTTTATACTGAACGGTGGAGCTGTCAGTTGGTGCAGTTCTAAACAAAGCGTCGTGGCGGGATCTACATGTGAAGCGGAGTACATAGCTGCTTCGGAAGCAGCAAATGAAGGAGTCTGGATGAAGGAGTTCATATCCGATCTAGGTGTCATACGTAGTGCATCGGGTCCAATGAAAATATTTTGTGACAATACTGGTGCAATTGCCTTGGCGAAGGAATCCAGATTTCATAAAAGAACCAAACACATCAAGAGACGCTTCAATTCCATTCAGGATTTAGTCCAAGTGGGAGACATACAAATTTGCAAGATACATACGGATCTGAATGTTGCAGACCCGCTGACTAAGCCTCTTCCACGAGCAAAACATGATCAGCACCAAGGCTCCATGGGTGTTAGAATCATTACTATGTAATCTAGATTATTGACTCTAGTGCAAGTGGGAGACTGAAGGAAATATGCCCTAGAGGCAATAATAAAGTTATTATTTATTTCCTTATATCATGATAAATGTTTATTATTCATGCTAGAATTGTATTAACCGGAAACATAATACATGTGTGAATACACAGACAAACAGAGTGTCACTAGTATGCCTCTACTTGACTAGCTCGTTGGTCGAAGATGGTTATGTTTCCTAACCATAGACATGAGTTGTCATTTGATTAACGGGATCACATCATTAGGAGAATGATGTGATTGACTTGACCCATTCCGTTAGCTTAGCACTTGATTGTTTAGTTTGTTGCTATTGCTTTCTTCATAACTTATACATGTTCCTATGACTATGAGATTATGCAACTCCCGTTTATCGGAGGAACACTTTGTGTTCTACCAAACGTCACAATGTAACTGGGTGATTATAAAGGTGCTCTACAGGTGTCTCCGGAGGTACTTGTTGGGTTGGCGTATTTCGAGATTAGGATTTGTCACTTCGATTGTCGGAGAGGTATCTCTGGGCCCTCTCGGTAATGCACATCACTCAAGCCTTGCAAGCATTGAAACTAATAAGTTAGTTGTAGGATGATGTACTACAGAACGAGTAAAGAGACTTGCCGGTAACGAGATTGAACTAGGTATTAAGATACCGACGATCGAATCTCGGGCAAGTAACATACCGATGACAAAGGGAACAACGTATGTTGTTATGCGGTCTGACCGATAAAGATCTTTGTAGAATATGTAGGAGCCAATATGAGCATCCAGGTTCCGCTATTGGTTATTGACCGGAGACGTGTCACGGTCATGTCTACATAGTTCTTGAACCCGTAGGGTCCGCACGCTTAAAGTTCGGTGACGATCGTAATTAGGGTTTTTGTGTTTTGATGAACTGAAGGTTGTTCGGAGTGCGGGATATGATCACGGACATGACGAGGAGTCTCGAAATGGTCGAGACATAAAGATTGATATATTGGAAGCCTATATTTGGATATCGGAAACGTTCCGGGTGAAATTGGGATTTTACTGGAGTACTGCGGGGTTACCGGACCCCCCCCCCCCGGGGGGGTTAATGGGCCTACATGGGCCCTAAGGGAGAAGAGGGGGGCCGGGCAGGGCAGGCCGCGCGTCCCCTTTTCCCCTAGTCCGAATAGGACAAGGAAGGGGGGCGGCGCCCCCCTTTCCTCTTTTCCCCTTCCCCTTTCCTTCTCCAACAAGGCAAGAGGGGGGAGTCCTACTCCCGGTGGGAGTAGGACTCCTCCAGGAGCACCCCTAGGGCCGGCCGCACCTCCCCCTCTCCCTCCTTTATATACGGGGACAAGGGGGCATCCCATGACACACATGGCCGCTTATCCGGGTAATCTCCCTTCCGCGTCTCCTATTCACACCTCCTCTCGTATCATTGTCGGTAATGGTGCTGGACTCCCTATCACTCATGTCGGTTCCACTAGGTTTCCTTCCACCTCTAGACCACTTTATCTAAATAATGTTCTTGTTTCCCTTGAACTTATTCAGAATCTAGTCTGTGTTCGTAAGCTTTCTCGAGATAACTCTGTAACTGTGGAATTTGACGAAGTTGGTTTTTCTGTTAAGGACGCCCTCAACCGGATGGTTCTTCACCGCTATACAGTCCCGACGACATGTACTCCGTCCAGCCACCATCATCTACACATGCTGGACCAATTGCTCTTTCCGCCTGAGTCGATCTTTGGCACGCCCGTCTTGGTCATCCTAGCTCCACCACCTTTCATCAAATAATTAGGGATTTTTCTTTTACATGTAATAAAACGGATGCGCATTGTTGTCACGCATGTCGTCTAGGCAAACATGCTCGCCTCCCTTTTTGTTATTCATCCACAATTGCATCGGTACCTTTTGAGTTAATCCATAGTGATGTCTGGACCTCTCCCGTTGCTAGCAATACTGGTTTTTCATATTATCTTGTTATCCTGGATGACTACTCCCACTTTGTGTGGACCTTTCCGTTGTGTAAGAAGTCTGATGTTGCTGCCACCCTTACCGCCTTCTACTCTTACGTGTCTACACAATTTGGTCGTCCCATCCTCGCTTTGAAAACAGATAACGGGAAAGAATTCGACAACACCACCATCCGCAACCTTCTCTCCACCCATGGCACAATTTTCCAGCTCATGTGTCCTTACACTTCACAGTAGAGCGGTTGGGCTGAACGCATCCTTCGCCCTCTTAACGATTGCGTCTGTACCCTCTTATTCCATGCCTACATGCCTCCCCGCTTCTGGCCCGACGCTCACGCTACTGCCACCCTCCTCGTTAACCTTCGTCCATGTCGCACCCACTGGAATTTTACACCACACCACCTTCTCTTCGGGTCTCCACCCTCATATGACGGTCTTCGTATTTTCGGTTGTCTTTGTTACCATAGTACTGCTGCCACATCCCCTCATAAACTTGCTCCTCGTTCCCTCCCGTGTGTCTTCCTCGGTTACCCGGCTAACACTAAGGGCTATAGATGCTATGATCCGGTTTCCATCGCGTCATCACATCTCGACATGTTTATTTCGATGAGTTTTGTTTCCCGTTTAAACAGGAACAACCAGTGGATTCTCCCTCAGCGCCATGCCCCTCTCTTGCCGACACTGTCCGCCCCGGCTCTCTGCCGCGGCGTGGTGCCCTCTCGGCCGTGCGATGCTACGGCTGTCGCCCACTGCCTCCCCGGTCGCGCCTCCTTCATCAGGCTCGTTGGCGTCTACGCCGGCCTCGCCGGTCTCTCCGGCCTCTGTGGCGGCCTCGCCGGTCTCTGTGCAGGCCTCGGCGGGCTCACTGGCTTCGCTGGCCTCCGTCCCGGTATCTTCATCGGGCACGTCGCCGGTCTCGCCGGCCTCTTCGCCGGCTCCTCTACCGACGGCTGCACCTTCGACGTCCGCTGATCCTAGGGGATATGGGTCCACTGGGGCTGCCGTGGCTCCACCACCCGCCGGCCCCGTCACTCGGTCCCGCATGGGTGTCTACCGGTCGAGTACCAGGTACTCCCCGGAGGAGTACACTTGTGTGGCTTCGACGTCCGCTCCGTCACCGTCGCCTCTGCCGACCTCCGCTCGTGCCGCGATGAAGGAGGAATTCGACACCTTGCAGCGCAATCACACTTGACAGCTTGTACCACGTCCCCCTTATGCCATCATCATTACCAAGAAGTGGGTCTTCAAGCACAAGTTTCATCCTGATGGCACTCTCAATCTCCACAAAGCGCGTTGGGTTGTTCATGGTTTTTGTCAGCGCGCCGGTGTCGACTTCACCGATACTTTTGCCCCAGTGGTCAAACCCGGGACGATTCGGACTATTCTTCAGCTTCTAGTGTCCCACTCTTGCATGTGCATCAGATGGACGTTTCCAATGCCTTCCTTCATGGTCATCTTAAGGAACAAGTGTTCTGTCAGCAGCCCACGCGATTCGTTGATGAGTCCTCTACGGATCATGTGTGCTTGCTCTCTCGGTCCTTTTATGGGCTTAAGCAGGCTCCTCGCGCTTGGTATCAGTGCATTGCAGCGTTTCTTCATCATCTTGGATTCTGCTCCGCTCGCTCCCATGCTTCACAGTTTGTCTACAACCAGGGCGATGCCACCGTTTTCCTGCTACTCTATGTCGACGACATCATCTTGACAGCATGCTCGACTGCTCTTCTTGGACAGCTCACTGACCGTCTTCGTGCTAAGTTCGCCATTAAGGACTTAGGTCATCTGCACTATTTCCTTGGGATCGAGGTTATTCGCCGAGCAGATGGCTTCTTTCTTCATCAGCGGAAGTATGCTCATGAGCTTCTGGACCGTGCCGGGATGCTTAACTGCAAACCGGTCGCCACGCCTGTTGATAGAAGGCCAAGCTCTCTACCACAGATGATTCTCCAACTTCAGATGCTCCGTTCTACCGGTCGATTGTTGGTGCTCTTCAGTACCTCACTCTTACTCGTTCGGAGCTTCAGTACGCCGTGCAGCAGGTGTGCCTCCATATGCATGCTCCTCATGATGCTCACTGGACCGCGTTCAAGCGCATTCTTCGCTATATCTGAGGCACTTCGGATCTCGGGTTGTCACTTCAGGCTTCGTCCTCTCTGGACTTGACTGCCTATTCTGACGCTGACTGGGTCGTCTGCCCCGACACGCGCCGCTCGACCTCTGGCTATTGCGTCTATCTTGGACCATCACTTATCTCATGGTTGTCCAAGCAGCAGCACGTTGTCTCCCGCTCCAGTGCTGAAGCGGAGTACCGCGTCGTTGCCAACGTCTTTGCCGAGTGTTCCTGGCTTCGTCAGCTTCTACATGAGCTCTAGTCTCCGGTTGACAAGGCCATGATTGTCTACTGTGACAACGACTCTGCGGTCTACCTCTCCGCCAACCCGGTTCATCATCGACGCATCAAGCACATTGTGTACTGTACACCTTGTGTACTCCTTATATATATGAGATAGCCACACCCCGTTATGGGTGTCGCGTAGTTTCCCAAAACCCTATGTTTAACATGGTATCAACCCTAACCGGTCCTATGTCTTCCGCTGCCGCCGCCGCGACCGCATCGACCTCCGCCGCCGCCGCCGTCGCGCCGGTCACTGCCATGGCGCCTGCGTCGCCGTTCCTATCGTCACGCCCTCTGGCCTCGGTCTACTCTGGCCAGGCCTCGATGGTGGGGGCCGCGTCCGATCAGCAGCCGCCATCGTCCCCGATCGCACCTCCGCCGGCTTGGGGCGCTGCGTACCCTGACCCAGCGGCTCCCTGGATGGGATCGGCGCCCTACGGGGCACCTCCTCCGCCGAACGCAGGGCCCTACGGGGCTCCTCCTGTGGCTGCCGCGCCCAACGTCCCCGCCCCGTACGGATCGCCTTATCCGACCACCACGGCTACATCGCATGGCGCCGTCCCTACGGCGTTCTACACCACCCCAACTTCACAGCACTACGGCGCCGCGAACACCGGGTCGGGACAGGCACCGGCTGTGCCCTACGGTGCCCCGCCACCACCGCTGCCCTATGGCAGATACTATCCGCCTCCGATGGCCACGTCCTACCCTGGAGCTCCTGCGCCGGCTGCACCATCCTCGACGCTGGGTCCTGGTGCATCTGCTGGATCGTCCCACATGGGCTACTACACGTCGCCTCCCGTTGCTGATCATGCCGCGGCCGTTGCACCGTTCTACTTCGTGCATCTCATCCCGGTGAAGCTTACGACAGGTAATTATCTGTCATGGCGTGCACAGGTGCTGCCGCTTCTCCGCAGTCGCTACCTGGAGGGCTACGTCAATGGTTCCCTGCCGTGTCCTCCACCGCATCATCCGGCGTATCATGCATGGGTTGCTCAGGATCAGGCCATCCTCTCTGCGATCCAGTCGTCGCTCACTGAGGGTGTGTCCTCCTTGGTCCTCTTCGCTGCCACGTCTCAGGAGGCGTGGTCTGCCCTTCACACGAGCTTCGCATCTCAGCAGCATGCGCGCGCTCACACTATTCGTACGGAGCTGGGGGAGACCAAGCTCCTTGACCTCAGCATCACCGACTATTTTGGCAAGATGACGCGTCTCGCCGATACCCTGGCCTCCATTGGCCAGCCGCTTCGTAAAGAGGACTTCACTACCTTCGTCATGAATGGACTGGATGACGACTATGATAACCTTGCTGAAAATATCAATGGTCGTGACACTCCGCTTGAACCTCGTGAGCTCTACGCCTGCCTCCTCGCCACGGAACAGCGCATCAAGTCCCGCCGGTCCAACCCGAGTTTTATTGCTACTAATGCTGCCACGCGTGGTAAAGGGAAGCCCTTCAAAACACCTACCAGCGGCAAGTCAGTGCCATCGACTCCACAGACTCAGTGGTCGCCCGCCGCTGCCGCCCTGCCTACGACCGAGGGTGGTCGTCCGTGTGCCTACTGCCCCTCATGTGGCGTTCAGCTTCCCTGTCAGTTGTGCAATCTTCCAGGTCACCTCGCTTCCTGCTGTCATCGCTGCTTCAAGCAGGACTTCCTCGGCATTGGCAACAATGGCAAAGGCAACGAGAAGCAGGCTGCCTTGGCCACTCATGAGCCTGCTCACCAAGCAGGCCACACTCCATCATATCCCATCGACCCAACTTGGTACATGGACACGGGCGCTACGAATCATCTGACAGGCGAGATGGGCAAACTCTCCATGCAAGAACCATACCGTGGACATGATCAGATTCACACCGCCAATGGAGCAGGTATGCACATATCACATGTTGGTCAGGCCTCCCTCTTAACTCGCACACAAAAATCTCTTCATCTACGTAATGTTCTTAGAGTTCCTTCTGCTACTCGTAGCTTATTGTCTGTTCCTCAACTTACTCGTGACAACAATTTTTTCACTGAGTTTCATCCTTTTTTATTTTTTTATCAAGGATCGGGCCGCGAGGGACGTTCTGCTTAGAGGTCGCCTGCGTGATGGACTTTATGCACTTGATCTTCCATCTGCTCCTCGAGCGTTCAGCGGTGTCCGTGTTTCGCCCACTCATTGGCATGCATGGCTTGGTCATCCTGCTACTCCCATAGTTCGTAGTATTCTGCATAGTCATAGTCTTCCCATTGTGTCCAATAAAGATGCTGCCACAGTCTGTGATGCCTGTCAGCAAGGCAAGAGTCATCAGCTTTCGTTTTCGGATTCAAGTCGTGTCGTTAAAACTCCACTTGAGCTTATTTTTTCTGATGTATGGGGGCATGCCCAAACTTCTGTGAGTGGTCATAATTATTATGTCAGTTTTATTGATGCTTAGAGTCGATTCACTTGGCTTTACCTTATCAAGCGTAAATCTGATGTGTTTCTACAATTTCAAGCTCACGTTGAGCGTCTTCTCAAGCATAAGATTATTCATGTCCAAACCGATTGGGGGGGTGAGTATCACAACCTCAATTCCTTTTTTAATAATCTTGGAATTTCACATCATGTGTCTTGTTCTCATACACATCAGTAGAATGGCACGGCTGAACGTAAGCATCGTCACATTGTTGAAACTGGCCTCATTTTACTTGCCCATGCATCGGTACCTTTTAGGTTTTGGAGTGATGCGTTTTCCACTGCCTGTTTTCTCATAAATAGGCTTCCTACACGACTCCTTGGAATGAAAACACCGCTTGAACTGTTGCTTAATGAGTCTCCGGATTATACCATTCTCAAAGTTTTTGGTTGTGCTTACTGGCCTCATCTTCGTCCATATAATAAGCGCAAGCTTGAGTTTCGGTTAAAACTTTATGTTTTTCTTGGGTATAGCTCCCTTCATAAAGGGTACAAGTGTCTCCACATTCCGTCTAATCGTGTCTACATCTCGCGTGATGTTGTGTTTGATGAGAATGTATTCCCGTTCTCGTCTTTCCCAATGACTCACGCACCTCCGGTCTCATCCTCTTCTTCCACTTCTCCTCTGCCTGCTCAATTTGTTGATATTGCATACTCTCCTGCGTTGTTGCCTAATCATGCTGCAGGCACGGGTCCTGGAGCTCGTCTTGAATTATTGGATGAACAGGAGGAGTTGGTTGCACCTGACGTGACGCCTGGTGCAATGCATGCGCCATGCATGCCTCCCGCTGCACCACCCGCGGTGGTTGCCGCACGACCGGGGTCCACAGCCCCGGCCTCGCCCGCACCAGCTTTTCCCGGGCTGGCTTCGCCTGGGCCGGCATCGGAAGGTGTCGCCCCTACCTCCCCTGGGCTGGCCTCGCCTGGACCAGTCTCGCCTGGGCCGGTGTCGCCTGGGCTGGTGTCGCCCGCCTCCTCGCCCGTTCCGTCGTCTGGCCATGCCTCGTCACTGCCAGCGTTGTTGCACTGTCACCTGATGCCTCGCCGGCCTCTTTGGTTCCACCACGACCGGCTGTTGTTGCCTAGAGACCGCATACACGCAGCAGGTCTGGCATTTTCTGTCCCAAGCAACGCAAATATGGGACGGTGGCATGGCTTGCGGCATGTGTTTCTCATCTAAAGAAAGATCCTACGGCTGAACCGCGTCATTTTCAGGCTGCTCTCGGGATTCCTCACTGGCGACAGGCTATGGAACAAGAGTTTCAGGCGTTATTAACAAATGGTACATGGCAACTTGTTCCTCCGGTCTCTGGTGTTAATGTCATTGACTCCAAGTGGGTTTTCAAAGTTAAGAAGCATGCTGATGGTTCTATTGAACGCTATAAGGCACGGTTAGTGGCGAAAGGGTTCAAGCAACGGTATGGTCTTGACTATGAGGATACATACAGTCCGGTGATCAAACCAACGACTATACGGCTTCTGTTGTCCTTGGCTGTTACTCGAGGCTGGTTTCTCCGTCAGCTGGACGTTCAGAATGCCTTTTTACATGGAGTTCTGGATGAGGAGGTTTACATGCATCAGCCCCCAGGGTTTGTTGATCCTGCTCGCCCTCATCATTTGTGTCGCCTGGTCAAGGCGCTCTATGGGCTGAAGCAGGCTCCTCGTTCCTGGCATGCCAGATTGGGCTCTGTCCTTCGGTCACTTGGATTTGTTCCTTCCACTGCTGATATGTCACTCTTTCTTCTGCATCGGCCTGAGGTGACGATATATCTGCTGGTGTATGTTGATGATATTATCCTCATCAGCTCATCTGATGTTGCTGCTGATCGTCTGATCTCCTCTTTGAGTGGTTACTTTGCGGTGAAGGATTTAGGCACATTGCATTACTTCCTTGGCTTGGAAGTCTCTCGTTCTCCTGCTGGTTTGACACTCACCCAACATAAGTACTCCATGGATTTGTTGCGAAAGGCAGGTATGCTACAGTGTAAACATGCCATGACTCCTATGTCTGCTACTGATCGTTTGTCTACATTTGATGGAGATCCTCTCACTTCAGATGATTCCACTGAGTATCGCAGTATTGTTGGTGGTCTGCAGTATCTGACCATCACTCGGCCTGACATCTCCTATGCAGTCAATCGTGTTTGTCAGTTTCTTCATGCTCCTCGGACTACTCACTGGACAGCGGTGAAGCGTATTCTTCGTTATGTTCGCTTCACTGCTTCATATGGTTTACTTCTTCAGCCAGCGCCATCTTTTGCGCTTTCAGCTTTTTCAGATGCAGACTGGGCTTGTAATCCAGATGACAGGCGATCCACGGGGGGACATGCTGTCTTCTTTGGTCCTAATTTGATCGCCTGGACTGCTCGTAAACAAGCTACGGTGTCCATGAGTAGCACTGAAGCTGAATACAAGGCAGTTGCCAATGCTACAGCTGAGATCATATGGGTACAGTCCTTGTTGAGAGAGTTGGGAGTTCCTCAACCCCAGCCACCTGTCCTTTGGTGTGACAACATTGGAGCTACATATCTATCATCTAATCCAGTGTTTCATGCTCGGACAAAACATATTGAAGTTGACTATCACTTTGTGCGGGAACGTGTTGCACAGAAGCTACTTTCTATCAAGTTTATCTCTTCTAAAGATCAACTTGCTGACATCTTCACGAAGCCTCTACCACAACCTCAGTTTGTAGGCTGTAGGCGCAATCTTAACGTACTTTGTACCTCAGGGCATAGTTAAGATTGAGGGAGGGTGTTAGACTGTATTTATACGTAGCCTCTGTATAGATCTTGTATATTGTACCGTACACCTTGTGTACTCCATATATATGAGATAGCCATACCCCGTTATGGGTGTCGTGCAGTTTCCCAAAACCCTATGTTTAACAGTCCCTAGCTCCCAACAGTTTGCTGACGTCATGACCAAGGGCTTGCCTACCGCGTCCTTCGAGGAGTTCCGATCCAGTCTTTGCGTCGACCATGGTGCCGCTTCGACTGCGGAGGGTGTTGAGATGTAGATATTGCATGTGTATTTCTTGTACAACAAGTCCTCCTTCTTTTATGTATAGTTGAGGGCGTGACAACCCTATGTATTTATATATACTTGCATATTGCATCCGATCAATATATCGTGAGTTGCATCAATCTCCTACGCTAACGACGACAGCCAGCAAACAAAGCTGTCCCCGTCAGCTGACACCGGGCATCGGTGAGCGTGGCAAAATGGTATTGGTGGCGTCTTTGGAACCGGGACGGCAGCTTTGGTGGCACCTTCGGCGCATGCACGGACATCAACACCATGCATATGGCAATAATACTGAGTATTCATTGCAACTGCGATCTTTCCTGCAAGAACCCTTCTTTCCCTCAAAATACCGGCAGGTAACTTTCACGGGGAGATTTTCTTGAGTGATGGCATGTCAAATCAGACAAATGTCCCATTCTCCGTGGGCCCTGACTAACGACCAGCTCAGAGCATAATGATACGATAAGAGTGAGACGAGATACTCTGCACTTGCCAAATAATCCGAGAGTCGTACCAGCTAAGCTAAAAACATCACAAATTTAACCCAGCAAAAAAAGACAGAACGAACTCTTTCCCTAAAGACACCTACTACCAATTTCCCTAAAAAAAAGGACACCTACCGATTAAATTAATCGTCCTGAAAATTGTCGTTTGAGCTACCAACATCTACGAGCCCTAATGTCTGTGCGAGCTATCACATGGAGCTCGCGGCGGAATCCGTCCAAGGAAAAATGCCTTGGCCCGGCCCAAGCACACGCACTGGGTCGTAGCGGGCCTTGCGGGCCAGGAAGCGGTCCCAGCTGGGCCCGAAATGGCTGCGCCAATGCGCCTGCGTGGGCTGCCGGGCAAGGTACTGCTTGGCGCCGATGCCGCCGCCGGCCCGGCACGCCTCGTCGGCCACCCGGCGGTGCTGCTCCAGGATCTCCTCGACGCAGCCGCGGCCGCACCGCGACGGGTCGGCCGACCGGAGCACGCTGAAGATGTACATCACCCCGCCCGGCGCCGACGGGATGACCGCCGACGTGTTCCCGTCCCACCTGAAAAAGATCCACAAAGATCAGATGATGACTGGCGGGTTCAACATGTTCAGAACTGGGAATTGGAAGGAAGCATTGCATTCTTTCGGAAATGTATGAATTTTTTTGAAGGGCGGTCATTTATGCTTGTTTGGTTTGGTTGATGGACATAAATAGAACGTGGAAACCCTTCCAGGAGTGTCAAGTAAAGTGAACTGGCAACTGGCGCGGTGGATCCCTCCTCTGGGGCATTGTAGATTTGCTGTCGAGAAAAGGTGAAACATCTCTTCATCACCCGGATCATGTCAGGTCACAGAAACAGAGGGTTTTGGATGCAGAGAACCCAATTGATAAGCATTAAGGGTTCTGGCTGGAGCCGAGCTGACAGGCCACACTGGATCTTCAAATCGCGAGGATCCACAAAACTGGGCCGCAGCCAAAAATCCGAAGTTCTGGCCCTTACAAACGAAAAATTACTCACTCGCGCCTGTGTTAGACTGTACAGTACCGTCGCTGTACACGGTGGGGAACTAGGATGCTTGTATGGGACAGACAGGGGCGTCAAGGCGGGAAGAAGAAAGGCTTGGACCAGGACCGGAGAGGGGGACAAGCAACAGACCGTAGTACTAGCCGCCATAGGTGTGCACTGTTGGTGGAAGCAGAGGAGAGTAGACACACAAGCCGGCCACCAAAGCCAAAAGTTGCAACTTGCAAGATACAGCACTTGAAGACAGTATCATATCACAGTGCTGCTAGCCTGCTACAGCCGCAAAGGATACGAGTCCCATGCATGCAAGCCTATTAAATACTACTCCTACGGTCTATGATGGTTTCCATACTGGTTAAGGGCCCTTCTTGGTTAGTGGTCGGCTTGTCCCGGTGTAATCTTTTTGCAAGAGGTGGGTAACAACAGTAACAGACGAAGCAGATGCGGAGCTGGTGAAGGGTGAGCTTCGGTAGGCTCACTAGTTTCACTGTATCTGACGGTTGACGGGCAGATGCAGCGAGACCGCATGATCCGGTGTCGCAAAAGGAGGCGACCGCTACGGGGCTGTGCATCTCTCTCTCGGCTGCTGTAGCGAGATGTCATGGCTCTGTCAGTTGTCACGATTGGGCCAAAGGTGCCGCGCGTTAGGTTGGCCAGGCAAGTGTTTTTGGAGAGGATAACTACGACGCCCCGAGCAGAAGAAAAAGATCGACCAAAAGCCACAAACATAACAGCACTTTGACACTAATTATGCGCGTACAAAGGCGATCTCGCCACATCATCCAATGATTTTCTGCACCCGAAAAATCTTGCAAATATCGCGAAAGGGATGGCTTTAGGCTTTATTTTTGAGGTGAGTTTATTAGTGTAGACTACACCCAACGAACAGAGGTAGTAGTACCTGACAGCTTTACCGATGGTTAAGATATCGTGAGCTAACACTAATTTGCAACAGGAAAATGGAGATGATGATGATATACTTTTGCCAGAGGAGGAAGGATAGATGTGCGTACTTGTCAGTGAGGAGAGGGTAGACAAGGATGGCCCCCTGGAAGTCTCCCGCCAAGACGGTGTCCATGAGCAGGTCCTTGAGCTGAGCGACGCCATGCTTGGGCACGAACATGTTGAGCCAGGGGTGAGCCACGTCCCAGAGCCCCTGGCTCCTCAGGCTCTCCTCCTCCATCCTCACCCTGTTCAGGAAGTCGAAGTAGGACACCTCCACGCTGTACATGTGGGGCCTCATGTGGCTCATCTCCCCTGCCACCAGCTCCACAACCTGCACAATTTTTTTAAAGACCACAAGAAGACTAGCTCGTTACTCCAGTATTCAGCCGTCCTTTTCTGTTGCTGTTCAAGATGTTAACTCGCGTTTTTTATTTAAATTGAAAATTGAAAATTCTGTGTGAATTCAGGAGACTGACATTGTCGACACTGGAGCTGGAGCCGTCCTGCTGGAAGTCATGCACTGCAAACTCTATGCAGTAGTAGACCTTCTTCCTGCCCTCGGAGCCGAAGTCTGGGCTGAAATCGATGCTGGCGGGGAAGGCAATGGATGAGCTGCGGATGGAGTGCTCATCCAGAACCATGAACCCCTCCACGTAGTCCACCTGCTCCGGCATTGAGATCAGGAGCTCTTGGTCCTTGGTGAATGTCTCGAAGCTGTCGTAGAAGGCCCTCACCCATCGCACCTGATGATCACCAGGATGGTAAAAACAGTAACCAATTGTCAAATAAAGCTTAAGAGTAACGAAAGATGGTTGGTACTGTAGTAGAAAAGAGGGCATGTGGCGAGTGCTACGAGGCATGCATGCATGTAGTACCTTCGGAGGAGCTTCTTGGAGTAGAATCCGTGCCCTGGTGATGATGCCGAACTGGCCGAGACCGCCAAGAACTGCGAAGAAGAGATCCGGGCTCTTGGTGCGCGAGCATGTCACGACCTCCCCATTCCCTGCGGCCAGCATACCAAGAACATGAAAAAGAGGGGTAAATCACTGCAGAATTTACAGGTTTAGCGCTTTGTTTTTTTCTTTGAAAATTGATATGAAACAGAGAAAGGGTTTAGGAGGAAAAAAAATTGACAGTAGGCTGCATGTGCGCGGTGGGCGTCGAGTGCTGCATACCTGTGACGACTTGGAGCTGCAGGACGTTGCTGATCTGCGGGCCATGCTTGAACGCCTGGCCGCTGATGCCGGCATTGGACAGCGTCCCGCCCACGGTGAGGTACAAGTAGTCCGTCCAGGACAGCGGCGCCAGCCCGGCCTTCAGGCACTCCTCCAGCACCTCCACCCACAGAGCGCCGGCGCCCACGTCCGCGTAGGCGCAAGCGGTGGCCTCGCCGCCCGCCCGCGGCGCCGCCACCACCACGACGGTGCGTGGCAGGGAACGCGTCTCCACCACAATGCCGTCGCGCGCCTGCGCCTGGCCCTGAAGCGAGTGCCCCACGCCGCGCGCGGCCACGGTCGCCCTCGGGCGCGGCGGCGCGGACGACAGCGCGCCCAGGAGGAGCGCGATGTCGGCGGAGGACCCCGGGCGGAGGATCGCGAAGGGCGCGTCGGAGACGACGGCGCCGAAGTCGCGCGCCGAGGACGGGGTCGGCTCGAGGAGCGCCACCGGGCCGAACACGTCGGTGGGGCTCTGGATGAAGGTCGCCGCGGAGCAGAGGAACAGGGCTAGCACGGCGGCGTACATGCACAGCGCCTTGAGGTCCATGGCTTCCTGGCCAACCAGCTCCGTCCGTCTGTCGAGTGTCGAGCGCGCGCTTGGACAAGTTACGGGGCCCGATGGCGCTCCTTGCTGGACGAGGCCGATGGAAGAAGCAAGGTAGCTGAAGGCGTGGTCGCTCGTGGTCGCTCGCGCGAGCTGTTTGGTGATTGCTGCCTCGGCCGGGACGTCTCTGTCTGGATGGATCCTTGGGTTCCCACAAGAACTGTGGATCGATGGGAGGGAGGGAGGGGGAGGGAGCGAGGCGAGACAGCTCGCGGATATATACAAGCGGAGAGGAGAGGAATGGGTCTCTGTCGCCGGTCGTAAGCCGTGCCGTGACGCGGTCGGGCCCTGAGAGAGAATCTAATGGAAACCCGGAGTGGGGTACGGCGGATCCACGAGGGCCCGGACCTGTTTCCCGCCTCCGTTCGCTCCACACTTCCACTGATCGATCGCGTTTGTCCCAAGAGGATTAACCACTAAACCTTGGGCAAGAGAGCAACTTACATCGTGAAGAAGTTTAAGAAGAGATCCATTTTAAAAAAACCTTATACTGCTATTAGATAACAAGCTCTAGTTTAAAACTGCGACACTTGTTTTGGATTGGAGCATCAATTGAGACTTGGTTTGACTGAGATTTAGCAATCCTAATCTTTTTTGGATGGATATATCGCTGTATTACTGCTAGATTGTGGAAAAAGAAGGGTACTCGTGGCTATATTGGACCCATGTCTTGGAAAAAGGTCTCGTCCTCGTATATTTTATAGAACTGCAGAAACCCATGTACAGCAGTGCGTATTCTAATCGACGGTATATTAGAAAAAACTCTGTATAGTATCAGTATGTAGTGCCTGCCACGGCACGTAGCGGTCAGTCGCCTCCTCGACGGTGGCTACGAGAGCGCACCGATCCATCTCCGGTGGTCACTGTGGCTGACGCTTAGACGGCATTACTACTCTACTTGCCAGCGACCGTTTTGACTCCCACCGCGGAACGAGTGACCCGTCTTGGCTTCTCTCCCGCCATCCCCGCAGAAACTTCAACGCTGGGCTGCGAGCGCGAGCGCGAACGCGAAAGCGGGCGGCCGGACAGGTGCGTGTCTGCAGCAGCGGCGCTTCCCCGTTGCGGCCTACCTGCCTGCCTGGCGCACACCCCGTGCGTCCGTGGCGTGCTTGCTCGACACTGCTGGGCAGCGACACCCACGTAGCACACGTTACGTGCATGCACTCGCCGCCGGCGTCTGCGGCGACGTACGTACCCACGCGTCCCATACGGAACGTCACTTGCGTCGCCTGCCGTCACCATGGGTCTCGTCGGCGCGATACGTACGTGTGCTTGCGGACTATTTTCTAGAAAGAAGGCGTGCTTGCCGCGTGGAAGTTCTCAGGCTTAAGTCACGAAAACCTAAATCCTCTTACGGCGGCGGGTAGGGCTTCGATGGTTCTCATACTCCGGCGCCGTCCTCCGCCGGTGATATGGGGGAGCGTTGGGGGCAAGGGGTTTGTTGGATCCGCGTGTACGGATCGTGTAGATTTGGATTTTAGGACCTACTCCTAGTAGCTTAGGTTTTTGCCGTTCGACGTTATGGCGTCGATAAGGGCTACATCGGCGTTGAATCCATCACCCACTTGGATTCGATTGCTAATCTATTCAAGTGGGGATGGTGTAGTAGCGGAGGCATTACGATAATGGAGTTGTGTCATTGAGATCCGTCGTTGTGACGGTGTTTGCTCCAATGACAGCGTGGTGCTCGAGAGGCAGTGCAGGAGGAAATGTAGATAGTAGTATGCTTTGACAACAACCGGAAGATGGTGGATCATATGCTGGATCCGTGGTTGCCAGATGGTAGATATGGTTTCTTTTTTCGACATCATTGCCGGGCGGGGGTGTCAGATTTAAAATTCGACGACGTGTCCTAAGTGCTGCATCGGCCAAATTCTTTCAACGGCGATGGATTCGCCTTTCGTAAGCTACTTTAAAGGTTTGAAAAGTTGCTTATTAGCGATGGAGTCGCGGCGAGCTTGGACAAAGGGATGATCCGTCACATTTTATTTTTGTGGCTGCTGTGATGGTGCCTGAAGCAGATGACGGACATTGGCACCAAACTCGGATGATTTTTCGATTTGATTGTAGTTTTCCTTCTATGTTAGTAGTCTTTTGTGCAAAAGCTGGAATTCTGCTATATTATCTTTTCAGCTTTATTAGATCAATGTCTAGTGTATCAGTAACTTTGATTTTCATTACACAAATGAGACACGTATTATCATTTGGGAAAAGATGACCCTGATAAATGCCATACATGTGGCACGAAGCAATTCAGCCCTACCGTTTTTTATGACAAGTTTATTTACCCATGGATGACACTTTTAGTTGTGAGCATGTCTAACTTTCTGTTTGGATGACAAGTTTCAGTTTTTTTTTTCGGATGACAATTTTTTTAAGTTGTAAAAAATGTCAGGCGGTGTTACTTCGTGTCACACGTGTGGCACTTATCATTTGGCAAAAGAAAAATGTACTGCATCGACCGGTCAGCCTCATCAAAGATTTTTCTTTTCTTTGAAACGGAAGTCTCGTCCAAGATTGATACCGTGAACCAAGTGTCCAAGTGCTCGCACTCTTGCGCCACACCAGAGCGAGAGAGAGAGAGAGGTGCACCAGTGGGATCGTTGCAGGGTCGACAAATTTCAGATTCTCAATATATTTTGATGTGCACTGTCCCTGGCCAGATATGTATGGGTCGCTTGCTTGCTGCCGCTGCTGACTTGCGTGGCGTATGAATTGCGCATGTGATCTGCCGCTGAGCGTACAGGCACAGAGGGGTGACAATTGGCAAAGGTACACCATCCAACATCACGGAGCGACACGTTGGCGCTGGTCCTGTGTCTAATGCTAGGCTCCGAATCCTATAAGATCCAGGCGATTGGACCGCTCCCTCGTGCAGGCACACATGAGCTGCAAGTATAAGGGCTCGACGAGACTTCGACGGTTTATCCTGCATTTCTGGCAAAGGAGATACACGAGGACGTCCACGGAGGTAACTATTCTAGACCAGAAAAAATGCTTAGTTTTTCTAGCATTTTGAAGTCATAAAAATAATGGCGGTGATTCTTTCTCGGTTGATTTGAAAGTTGTTGTTGTAAGTCGTCCTCCATTCATTGCCTTTCCGTCAATTATTATCTTCTCCTCCCTCCCTCCTTAGAAAGATCACACACCATCCAACTCAAATCCTCCTCTCTTTCCCCCCATCTCACACATGGCCAACAACGTGGCAACGACGACTTAGCCAGTCTCAACCCTAGCAGCCGCATCGGCCCCCTCCTCTTTCCTGTCCGGTGGCTTTATCATGGTGTCGTCCATTTGGCTATCTCAAATAAAAAAAGGAAACAACATATTCATGTAATTGTAGGGTTCGCTTTTCAAGAAAAGATACTTCTAGTACACTTTATATAAGATCTCAGTCATCACAAGAAAATTTGAAGCTATATATGTCAAGCGCTGTAGAATTTGTTGTTAATTTTTAACAAACGGTTCTAAAATTCTGATAAGAGACACGTACAACATGAGATTTACAAGTTTACAAGCTCTTGGACTTGTACAAATGATCACCAACATCCTTGTCAACAAGAGAAAAAATGGTAAATGTTTTAATTGGCTCCAGAAAACCCTAGGTACTCCCTCCGTCCCATAATATAAAATGTTTTTGCAAGCTAATTTTAGAACCAACTTAAAGTTCCCTTCAATCAATCCTTGTTGAGATGCGATGCTCACAAGTCATCCAAGAACAATGTGTGTCCACCAAAAGGACACTTCCTTTTTGTGATTGGAACGCATGAAAGAGAGAAATTGAATAGTCTTCGACGGATCGAGGCTAACCTACGCCAGCGGAGCTACACACAAGTTTGTAGGGGGCATGCCCCCCCCCCCCCTCCCCTCCTCGCTCGAACAAAATCTATGAAGTTTTTATTATCCCCTCAGAAAATTATGTTTTGTCTTTGGCCCCTCCGGGCATTCCTGTGAAGCTCCACCCATGCTAACCTACATCAAAAGTGGTGAATCCAACCCTCAAGGTATCCAATGCGTGCGAGCTCCCTTTCGATTGCCACGGTTTCGTCCAGTACATTTCTGTATATAGTTTTTGAGGTTTGCATGTTTGTCCTTTAATAACACAACAACTCTTGTACATACTTGTTTCTCTTTGCCCTCTAAATTAAAGGGCAGAGCTTTGGTTGATAAAAATCTTACAAACCGTAGTGATCTTCTATCTTTCGTTAGACAATTTAAGGGTTTGTTGCTCCAGGTTTAGTGATAGAAAAGTTGCTTATTTGTCGACCAGTTAACAACTTCTTTGATATCCGGTGGATCACGTGTGGCTTTTGAATGATACTCCCTCTGTAATTTTTTATAAGATCGTTTAGATCAAAAGTTTACAGAGGGAGTAATATTTTTCTGCTAAACAGTGGAACGGCCAAGTTGCACCCGTTTTAAAGTTCAAAAACTGCATGAAAACCAGTGTGCTATAGCTAAAGAACAAGGATCCAGAATGTTTCAAAAAATTGTCATTCTCAAGCATTGATTTATTTTTTTGTCCAGACCTTCACAATTGTTATATCATCATGAAATTTTGCACGCGGGTGAAGCATTCATCATTGTTCATAAAAGAATTATAATGCTTTGATTTTCTTACTTTTTGTGTGTGAGAAAATGCCTCGTGGTTACCGAAGAAGATGGACAAGCTGAAAGTTCATGAAGTACTACCTGATGAGCGGCCACAATATGTTCTTTTTTCCTCGCACGCAACTCGAGGTGGGCCTGCGGCGCGTCCGTGATCTGAGGCCAACTCCAGCGCACGATCCCAAACAGACGTCTGTTTTGCCCGAATTCTGTCCGTTTGGGTAGGGCAATGGGATCGTGTCTGGACCTGTCCTGAAATGCGGTGGTCGTGCGCCCAACCCGCGGACGCATCCTAACCGCGTACATTTTTCTTTGCAAGTCCATAACTTTTTTTCATCCTTGATTTTTGATACATGAAATACATCACCAAATTTTGACTAAAAAAACAAGACCAGAAAAACAAGAACCACATGAATACATTTTAGAAGATATCCAACTTTCATAACTGATTCTGTAAGTCGGATTAGTGCCTTTTCGATGCATTCATTGTTGATCTGTGGAGGCTCGATCTTGCGTGCTTCTTTTTTCTTCGAGTGTAAAGAAGTAGACGTTGCTTCCTCACATCTAGTCTCATATCTAGCCTCTATTCTAGCAACAAGTGCACTAGGCTCATCTCTAGCCTCTATGCTAGCTAAAAGTGCACGAACATCTACTAAATTACGCTCTATCAATATATTGATGTACTCTTCTTCCCAATACCAAAACTTGCATCCATTCTACACAATAAAATTTTAAGTTAGCACAACTAGTCAAATCCGAGAGCACAACCGAAGCTAAAGTAGCACATACCCAATCGTTTAAGCACTTGATGAACACCCATCTGGGATGTTTCGTCGTTGTAGACACGCGGCGCACAACCTTCTTTGGGCAGTCGTCGCACTTAATGAGTGGCAACAGTGCGCCGACGAGGTTTTGGGCTAGCACCGAGCCTGACCGACCACCATTCGTGTATCTGTCGGCGGACCACCGACGATGTAGATCCGAGCGGCTAGAGGAGGAGCCACTACCTGCATGCGGCCTTGCCGAGGAAGTCCATGGCGCTGCGCGGTCTCCCACAGCTGGGCGAGCTCAAGACCGACCTGATCCGCTCCTAATCCGGCCGCGGGGTGCGTAAATCAGGTGGCCGTGCTTGGGTAGCTTGGGGGCGTCGAAGGGAAGGAGGCTGGGCGAGCGCGCGTCCGAGTTGTAGCTGCAATGGCAGCGGCGGCGGCTAGGGGAAGAGCGTAGAAGAGTGGATGGGGTGCGGCTGGAGGGGGAGGGGGCGGATAGAAAAAATATCCTTGTGCCACCAACAGGCGGGCCAAGAGAGGACACGCGCGCACGGCCCGTCCGTCCGCGCATTGTCCGTTACACCTCATGAACGGTTCAAATTTGGATCGAGAATGGGTCGAAAACGGACAGAAAACGGACAAAAACCCGTTTGCATCCGTGTGGACCGTTTGGTGTATTTGTTTTACATCAAACGAACGTATCTGAACAGAATGAGGTTGCGGAGCGGAGTTGGCCTGATTCGCGCCATCGAGCTCGATCGGAGGTGTCTGATGGCGAGATCGCTCTCAACGTCGACCCTTTGCTGCCGTCGCCGGACCGTGGCCCCGTCCGTCCGTGACACCACCGGGGTGCCCCTGCCGTGCCCAGTGCGAAGCTTGAACCAATTATCATCACAGCTGAACTGTCATGTCCCTCGCTACTCTGCCAAAAAAAGAAAAGTCCCCTAGCCACACGTGGCGCATTGCCCTCTTGGCTGAGTTGTCCTGTTATTTCCGCCCTATTCCTACTACTCCTATTAAACCTGTGAGCAAGCCGTGGCAGCATGTACACGTGCGTTGCTGCTGCACCGTTAGGACTTAGGAGTGGTGCACAAGGAACGTTGCATGTGGAGTATGCGTATCCGGTCCAGGCCAAGCTATCCATTGCGGTCCAGAGCGCCAAAAGGCCCCAGCTTGCTTGCTTCAGGTCCCCTCGCCCCCCGCGTCCCTCTCTGAGGCGACTAGGGGGAACCCTAGCTCCCTTCGTCGCCGGCCCTCCTCCACCCTCCCTTCCCCCTCACCGCCGCTGAGGGACACAGCCGGGCAAAGCCCGGGTAGTGCCGGTGACGGCGGCCTCTCTCTGGCGCGTCTCTCTTTCTCCCCTGGCGGCGACGCGAATTCTTCCGGCGGCGGCTTGGCAGTGTGGCGCGGCGGAGCTCCGGCGATGACCCGGTCCTACGGCGGGGTGGATGGCAGGGCACCGTCTAGTGGTGCTGCCTCCGCGGCGGCTGTGGCTTGGGGCCCTTGACCCCGATCCGATCCGGATCTGATGGTGCTTGGGTCTAGGCCATGGCGGCTGGCGAGGCGTGGTGTTCGTCGGGGCTTGTCGGCCTCTAGGCACCATGGGGGTGCCAACGGCGACGCGTGGTGACGCTGGTGGACGTGATGGTCATCTTCTTCCAGAGATGGGCGGCCAGAGGCTTGGTGATCGGATCTCGAGATCCATCATCTAGTCCCGGCAGCGAGTAGGGGAGACATGGTTGCCGGTGAAAACCGAGCCGACGGCAGGCGATGGCGGCGTTCTCGCCGTTACCTTGATGGAGGCATCATCGTGTAACTACGGTCGACCCAATCGTGCTGGTCCGGGGGAAATCCTAGGATCTGGTGTTCCAGATCGGACGATGGCGGCACTGTGGTGTCGTTTCTCTTTTGGGAGCATCGTTTGTGGAGCAGCGCTGGAAGTCAGAGGCAGGAGGTGGAGTGGCTTCGTCTTGCACGGAGCTTCGGTGGAGATGTCAAGTCATGCCTGACCGACAGGTGCTACGCTTTGTCATACCTGGTCGGCAGGTGCTACGCACGACAGATTTTCCAAGTACTTCAAGCTGTGTCGGCTGGTGGTACTTGGCAGCATGGCGCTGAGGTGTATCAGTGGCGACCGCGACGTGCTTAGCTGTTTGCGCGCAGGGAGGAGGTGTCGTTGGGCGCAGTGGTGGCGTCGACGATAGCTAGACCAAGCAAGGTTGACACATTAGTACAGTTCTGAAGATGGAGCGGAGGCAGTTGGCGGCGGCGGCCTCTGGGAGCACGCCGGACCAATGTGTGCCCCAGACCCGGCAAGTGGCTAGGTTGGGGTCTTAGGTTTTAAATGTTAGGCTTGGCTATGATGTCTGTTTGGTATTAGGCTCAGACTATCTGCGCCCCTTCATCAACTGGATGTGTAGCGACAGTTTGTTGCTTAGACGACGGTTTTAGTCTTACTATTGTATGACTTTATAAGGTCTTGTGAGAATAATTAATAAACTGGTTGTATATATCACCCAGATGCAGAGGCCGGGGATCATCCTCTTTTTCTAAAAAAAAATTATTTGCTTCAACCGGTGGTTTCATGCACGGAGAATACTCCCTTTGTTCCTAAATACTAATACTATAAGCCTTTTTAAAGATTTTAATATAAACTACATATGAACATATATAAATGTATTTTAAAGTGTAGATTCATTTATTTTGCTCTATATATAGTTCATATTAAAATACCTAAAAGACTTACATTTAAAAACAAAGTGAGTAGAAAAAATAGTACATACATGAAATAGAAAAAGGCAACACACTGGTTTGGGCAAAGTCGAACACCCTTGTGCGGCTTCTCCAACGGTGTACCACAGGATGCCGCAGTATGATTTAGCTATCTATGAGTGAGTCCACAAAAATAATCTCTCCGCTTTTGTTTTAGTCTATATATAAATTTTGAACAAAATCAAGCTTTGTAACTTTGTGAAGTTTGACTAACTTTATATTTGAAAAAATTAACTCACAATATTATCAGATACACCATGAAATGTATTTTCATACTATATAGTTCTAGTATTATAGGTGTTCATGTTTTTGATATAAATTAGATTAAACTTTGTGTAGTTTAACTTCAATCAAATTTTATACGCGAAGTGAAAAGAAACGGAGGAAGTACATCATCGAACCGGCTGCGGTGGGCATTCAAGGAAGAGAGTAAAATAAGACGCACACGCATGTCGCTGCTGCCCCCCACCGAATTTACACCGAATACTGATCATGTCCAAGCATTGAAGAGTTCATGTGATGTAGCCGCCCACATTTTTGGACATGCGGTCCTGCATCCGTGTCAGAACACGGATGTTTTGGTTGCACGTAGCCATTGTCTTAGATTATATGTATGGCATACATGGCAGCAAGTCCAGTCGCGAGATCCCTTCATGTGACGCGATCGAGGCGGGGTCAGTAACTCTTGCTGGCCACGACACGATGTTCGCCGGGGCCTGCAGCTGCCTCTGCAACTGCAACATGTTGCTCGGCCGCGTGCAGCAACCGCCGGGCGATCTCGTAGGATTCCATGAACCTTTGGCTTTGGAACAACAAGACACGAGCCCATGGGTCTTGCAATCTCTGCGCAGGGATTGGGTGCATCTGGCCTTGGATCCATGAGACGGTGCGTACGAGCTTTGCTTTGAGCTATGTTTGTTAGCGCAACCGTGCGTACGTTTTGGTCCACCTGACCAACCTCTGCTAGGACGAATATATGTTCAGCCAATCGAACGTTGATGCCCATGATGATGCATGGTCACCCTGATGTTGAGCGACCACGTTTTTTTTTAGAGAAATTGGATGATTTGCCACACTTTATTTGGAGGTTTGCTGATTTGCCCCGTTTTAGTTTGGATTAGATCATTTGCCCTATTACCCGTTTTAATGAATTCTTACTTATTGTAATTCAGAAAATGGATGTAGAATGTCCTTTATGCCCCTATATCAGTTTTGTAATCTCCCAGTAATCGCCATGCCCCATGTTCTGGCGTTTCGTGACTTCTGCTGCCGGCGGATCGTGTATATGTACATGTATATGTACGTGAGCTACGTGAGGAGATAGCCTTCAAGAAAAGCATCGGTTGAGTACTTGAGTCAGCTGTGCAGGTAGTGTTCGCCGGAGAGCACACGGCGAATCGGCGTATTGGCTTGTGCCCGGGGCTGCGTACATGGTTGCAGGTGGTCTCCCTAGCCCCTTTGCTACTCCCATCTGTATCAGATATATGAGTTTATAAACAGTGGTACTCCTTCTGTCGCTCGACCGGGTAGAGAGAAGATTAGGCAGAGAAATAGCAAAACTATCATAGGGCATAAAGGTCATTCCACGTCCATTTGCTGAATTATAACAATTAATAATTCATTAATACATGACTTAAAGCAAATGATCTAAAGGAAAAATAAAAATGGGGCAAATGATCCAATCCTAACTAAAGCGGGGCAAATCATCAAGTCCCCAAATAAAACGTGGCAAATGATCCAATCTCCCGTTTTTTGTACCCCTGTCTTTCCATCGTCGCTGATCGTGTAAATATGGGCCCACCACCAGTCGGACCGTCGTTCTTGGCTTGAAGCACAATCTTCTCTGGTTTGTCACCCTCACTGACGCAAGTGGCGATACTGGAAATCTTGGGTTCTTGGCTTATCATGGTGTAAAGCTTACTTTGCATAGCAATATTCCGAGCATATGCGTTCCTCTGAGTGGTGGCCAAAGGAGAGTGCAAGGCAGTAGCTTATTAAGCCTTAACTTTCATACTGATACTGGATACGTAGTTTATTGCCACATGCGACAACAGAGGATGTTTGTACTAGCAATATTATCGCTACATTTCGACAATATGGCACGACCTACTACCTTTTATATGGTGCAAAATCTGGGTGGTTTTGAGAGGCGGACGTAAATCTCTGAATAAGACATGTAGTTGTCGTCGTCAGTCCATACGTGTGTGGATCAAACCGGCCTCTGTCTAATATCTTCTGTCACCTAATTATACTGCTGAATTTGACATGAAAGCGTTTGGACTCTGTCTGAACCAGTAAGTGAGTGTAACCTGCAGTTTTGTATACAAGAGAAAACCTGAAAAGGCGTTGCCGATGGTGATGATCGCTGATGCATCTCCGTCAGCTTTGGATGTATTATGTTTTACAATCGCAGCCATGAGGGTAGCGGATCTAGCACTAGATTGCATGCTTGCATGTCGATAGCCCCATATACTTCTGAATAATCTGGATATCACATCTTATTAGGTCACTGGTCGAATTCAGGCTTATACTATACAGGGACCAACAACAGTTGCCCAACCAACGGTTTGTACTTAATTTAGGTTACCGCGCTTAAGTAAGGCTGCTAGCTAGAAGATAGTAGTGCTATTATAAGACTGTGTATCAGACATCCAAGAAAGTACAAGTTCAGGTTACAGCAGCAGAAACAATAAGCGTCAAGTTGAGAGATTAGGTCAGTGGAGTACTTGAAAGGTAGCAAATGGTATTACAAAATTCGTTCAGTGCGCTTTCGTAGGTCATCAGCAATGCGCAGCCAACATTCTAAAACCACCAAACAACTCGAACCGATATCGACTGCGGAGTTTTCTTGAGTCACACTAAATTTACATCGACACAGTGAAAACACTTTTTTTTCTTGTGCTTCTGAACAACTCCAAATAATAATCCTTCAAAAAAAAAACTCCAAAGTAACAAATAGTTAGGCATGTCCACTAAGAAGCTGGTCTGGTACTGGTAGTTCACAAGCGGTGAACCGGGCATCCTTTTTTTCCGGTAGATCATTTTTCTGAAAAAGGCATCATTTCATCATATCCGAAATGGGCTACTTGGCCAGAATATCACGAGAGTCCTCCTCCCAAAGCGAAAAAGAAAGAAAAAAGACACCAAAGGGCATATAATACTCGTTCCGCTTGCCTGATGTGAGGCGTGTTGCACAAAGCCACAAAACGTGAGAGTTGTGAGAAGCGACACAATTATGGACTTATGAAATGGTGATCTCATGAGATATAAGTAGGAACTTTCGGATCGAAGAGCTATTTTGTCTATAAGTGGAAAGAAGAGCTATTTTGCCTATTTTAACATTCTAAAAATATGGAGCTATTTTATTATTCTGAAAAAAGAGAGCTATTTTATTACTTTGGCAAAGTAGTTAAGAGTTCTAGCAACACTTGCTCGTAAATCTGAACTAAAAAGAAATCACCCCCTCTGTCCCAATTTATAAGATGTATCTAAAAAGTCAGATATCGCTTATTTTAACCAAGTTTGTAAAGAATAATAAAATAAACCATGTTACTTTTTTCGTTTTTATTTTCTCTTTCTAAATGCACGAACATTTTTTTAAACCTAGGATCATTTCTCAAATTGCTGAACAATTATTCAAATTCTGAATATGTTTTCAAACTCGTGAACAATTTTAGAAATTTGGTAACATTTTGCAAGTCCATGTATATTTTCTAAATCATGAACATTTTTTTGAAGTACAAGAACAATTTTTAAATTCATGAACTTTTCATGAAACCGAGAATATTTTCTGAAATATATGAACATTTCTGAGATTTGGAACATTTTTTTAAAATTATTGAGAATTTTTGAAAATTCCTGAACATTTTTAAAATTTGGGTACACTTTTCAAATTTGTGAACATTTTTTGAAATCCCAAAACATTTTACAAATCATGAACATTTTGTGAAACCCGAGATTTTCTTGAAATTGTATATCATTTTTAAAAATTAGGAACATTTTTAAATTCTGAGAACATTTTTTTAATTTTGGAACTTTTTAAAATCTTGAACTTTTTTCAAATTTGGGATTTGTGAACATTTTCTGAAGCTTAAAAAAGAACAAGAAAACAAAAAGAAACGAAAAAAGGGGGCGCGCCCGCCGTGCACTTGGGCCAACCCAAAGCGTGCGCGCGGAGAGGAGTGCACAATTGCTGGCTTTCCGCCGCTTGCCGCAGGGAATAGCATCCCCCCCCCACCCCCCCAAAAAAAACTAAATTCGCAACGAATTTGCTCAAAAAACAAAACTAAATTCACAACCAAACATCATTATTGTTGTTCAAGCCCATTTCAAAGCATAGGCTAATTTGGTTGCCAAACCAATTCAATTCCAAGTCCTCCAATATCTACATCCAAGCAAAGCCCAAGTTGTATCAGGTGCCATATGTAATACTCTCTTCGTCCCAAAATTCTTGTCTTTTAACATGTGAGCTCTTCAATTCGTTTCATTAAGCACATACACTACTTATGCTCGCCGTAAGGCCCTCCATGAACAAGATTTCTAGCCCTCGGTTGTAACACATGCTTTTGTGCAGCGTTACCTAGCTGATTTGGCTATGATTAAGCCGGCACCACGGCACCACGCCTATGCAGCAATAGGCTATGGTTCCTGAAACTGAAAGTGCAGCCCGCTGGATTCTTTCACCTACGGGACATGTCAAAACTAAGGTATATGGAGTTGTTTCTTCTTCCCACTCAGTTTCACAGTTTGCAGAGACTCCATGGGTCTCTTCCTGGGTGCTTTGGTAGTGCACTTCACAGGGTTCACCGATTCGAGCATCTGAGCCTAGGAAAAAAGAACGATTCGAACATCTCTAGAAGCCATGGTGTGCTCTTGCTCTAGCTTCTTCTGATCTTCTGGTGAACCGAGTCGTTGTAGCTTCGGACTACAATATGGTTATTGACGATGTTCATAAAGTGTTGAGTATCATGATTAGTTAGAAAATACGAGGTAGACTAAGATTTATTTTGACTTTGTATTTTAAATTGATCATGTACTCCTATATACAATATATGCCAACGGGACTCAAGTAATAAATAACGACTTCAGCAATTCCTATTTCTCCCTTTTAACATGGTATTAGCCTAATTGGTCCAAACACTAGCCACCTCCCACCCCTTCCGCCCCACACGCTGCCACCGGGGCGGTCGGCCTCCATGACCGTCGCCGGCCGTCGCGCCGCCCGTACCTAGTGTTTATCCGCCGGTCGTGTTGATTGGCTGTCCTAAAGAGTCTTTTTTCCGATTTGTTGATCTAGATTTTTCTCTCTTGGCGGTCGCTTTGATCGTCGTTTTTTTGTTTTCAGATCTAAGATCGGTTTGCATCGCCCACCTCCGTCGTTGACACCCGCACGCTTCTACTCCGGCACCGGTGCGACCACCCGGCCTCCTCCCCGACCTAGCGGCCTCATGCGATGTGGCAGCCCGTCCCGGCCGTGGTTCGCACGTCTGCCCGCCCGCCGCTCTGTGTCGATCGTCGTCGCCCTCATCTGATTAAGATCCTGCATAACCTCGCCTCCACCTCGCTTGGCTACATCTGTCTGCTAGCCCTGACGCCGCGCCACACATAATGGATGGACCGACTGCGTTGTGATGCGCAGCTTGCGCCCCTCTTAGTGGTGGGCCACGTGCACGCGTCGGCTGTTCGCGCGTCCCTCGCACATGGCCTCAGTGGCTCGGCCACCTCATCACCGACCGGGGACCCCGACCTTACGAGTGTCCAGATTGATCACTTGGTCGCCGTTTCGCTTCATGCATGCCACGCGACCCACCTAGCTAGTCGCTTGTGCGCGCCTCCGCATATCCTGTAAAAATCGTCCCCGAGTTCAGCACACCCCTGCATCAATCGAGCAACGGGTCGCCCCGTCGGGCTGCCGCCCAATGGTTCTCCCCGTGGCTGCACCGACTCGCGCGTCGCTGTTGCGTTGCCCCTTCGGGCCGCGAGACGTGGTCCACACCACCGCCCAGAGGCCGTCCCCGCGGTTGCAGTGACCCGGGCTCCGCTGCTGCGCCGCCCCTTTAGGCCGTAGCACCGCGGCCCCCACCGTCGCCCCGACCCGCCTGCTGCCGCTATGTGTCCCCGGGTTTGGCAAACCCGGCGTGATGCCTCGTCAACAACGTCTTCTTCCCGGCGCACCACTACTTCGACACCACTGCGGCCATGACTAAATCGGTGCCTCTTTGCGCCCGCCGCTCCATAGCGGCTTCCTCGACACCATCTACCCCGACTCGACATCGACCACGGCTTCACCATCCTACGCTCTCGGCTACCTCAACAACCGGCACAAAGGGCTACCGCCTTGCTTGAGCAACCTTGTCGGTTTCCACTCCAGCCACAAGTTTAGCGATGCATCGACCATTACGACTGTTGGGGGATGTCTGTCAGCTTACCTTCGGATTCTTCTCCAGTCTCATCGTCTGCGTCGTGATAACCCAAAAGTATAGGGGAACAATTGTAGCCTCTTTCTATAAGTAAGAATGTCGAACCCAACGAGGAGCTAAAGGTAGAACAAATATTCCCTCAAGTTCTATCGACCACCGATATAACTCCACGCACGCTTAACGTTCGCTTTACCTAGAACAAGTATGAAACTATAAGTACTTTGTAGATGTTGTTGGATAGGTTTGCAAGAATATAAAGAGCACGTAAATAAAAACTAGGGCTGTTTTAGGTAAAGAAGCAATAAAGTTAGTATAGCGAGTGTTGGAAAGTGGTGGTAGGAGTTACGAAATTGTCCCTAAGCAATTGACTACTTTACTAGACCAATAGCAAGTTTTATGTGGGAGAGGCCACTGCTAGCATGTCATCCCTCACTTGAAATTCTATGCACTTATGATTGGAAATATTAGCAAGCATCCGCAACTACTAACGTTCATTAAGGTAAAACCCAACCATAGCATTAAGATATATTGGCCCCCCTTCAATCATGTATGCATCAATTTCTATGCTAGGTCGAAGCTTCTGTCACTCTTGCCCTCCAATACATAGTCCTATCAACATACAACTAACCCTATGGTGTGATCCACGCGCACGCTCATATGATGGGCACCAAAGGACAGCAACATAACCACAAGCAAATTAAACCAACCATAGCAATTCACCAATTACCGATAGGACAACGAAAATCTACTCAGACATCATAGGATGGCAACACATCATTGGATAATAATATGAAGCATAAAGCACCATGTTCAAGTAGAGGGTACAGTGGGTTGCGGGAGAGTGGACCGCTGTAGATAGATGGGGGAAGGTGATGAAGATGTTGGTGAAGATGACAGAGGTGTTGGTGTAGATTGCCGTCACACGATGATGGCCCCGGCGGCGTTTCGGTGCCACTGGGGGAGAGGGGGAGAGGGCCCCCCTTGTTCTTTCTTCTTCCTTGACCTTCTCCCTAGATGGGAGAAGGGTTTCCCCTCTGGTCCATGGCCTCCATGGCAGCGGAGGGGCGAGAGCCCCTCCGAAATTGGATCTGTCTCTCTCTCTCTCTCTCTCTCTCTGTTTCTGCGTTCCCCAATTCTGCCCTTTCACCGTTTATTATATTCCCGGAGATCTGTAACTCCGATTGGGATGAAATTTGGACACAATTTTTATCCGGATATTTGCTTTCTTGCTGTGAAAGAAGGGCACCAACCGCCTTACGGAGTGGCCACGAGGGCCCAGGGCGCGCCTGACCCCCTGGAGCATGCTCCTCACCCTCGTGGTCCCCTTGGGCATCGTCTCATGTTGATTCCACTTCCCAAAATTCACATATATTCCAAAAAAATCTCCGTTAGTTTTTATCCCGTTTAGACTTCGTTTGATATGGATTTTCTACGAAACAAAAAACATGCAACAAACAGGAGCTAGTACTAGGCACTAGATCCATATGTTAGTCCCAAAAATAGTATAAAAAGTTGCCAAAAGTATGTAAAAGTTGTAGAATATTGGCATGGAACAATAAAAAATTATAGATATGACAGAGATGTATCAGCATCCCCAAGCTTAATTCCTGCTCGTCCTCGAGTAGGTAAATGATAAAAAGATAATTTTTGATGTGGAATGCTATCTAGCATAATCTTGATCATGGCATGAATATTAAGACACGAGTGATTCAAAGCAATAGTCTATCATTTGACATTAAGACAATAATACTTCAAGCATACTAATAAAGTCATGTCTTTTCAAAATAACATGGCCAAAGAAAGTTATCCCTACAAAACCATATGGTCTGGCTATGCTCCATCTTCACCACAAAAAATATTCAAATAATGCACAACCCCGATGACAAGCCAAGTAATTGTTTCATACTTTTGACGTTCTCAAACATTTTCAACTTTCACACAATACATGCGTGAGCCATGGATATAGCACTATAGGTGGAATAGAATATGATGGTGGAGGTTGTGTGGAGAAGACAAAAAGGAAGAAAGTCTCACATCGACGCGGCTAATCAATGGGCTATGGACATGCCCATCAATTGATGTCAATGTGAGGAGTAGGGATTGCCATGCAACAGATGCACTAGAGCTATAAGTGTATGAAAGCTCAAACTGAAAACTAAGTGGGTGTGCATCCAACTTGCTTGCTCATGAAGACCTCGGGCATTTGAGGAATCCCATCATCGGAATATACAAGCCAAGTTCTATAATGAAAAATTCCCACTAGTATATGAAAGTGAAAACGTAGGAGACTCTCTCTATGAAGAACATGGTGCTACTTTGAAGCACAAGTGTGGTAAAAGGATATTAACATTGCCCCTTCTCTCTTTTTCTCTTTTTTTTTGTTTTTTTGGTGGGCTTCTTTGTCCTCTTTTTTTTGTGGGCTTCTTTGGCCTCTTTTTTTTGTAAAGTCCGGAGACTCATCCCAACTTGTGAGGGAATCATAGCTTCCATCATCCTTTCCTCACATGGTACAATGCTCTAATAATGATGATCATCACACTTTTATTTACTTTCAACTCAATATTACAACTCGATACTAGAACAAAATATGACTCTATATGAATGCCTCCGGCGGTGTACCGGGATGTGCAATGATCTAGCCTAGCAATGAAATCAAAAAATGGACAAGCCATGAAAACATCATGCTAGCTATCTTACGATCATGCAAAGCAATATGACAATGAATGCTCAAGTCATGTATATGATGATGATGGAAGTTGCATGGCAATATATCTCGGAATGGCTATGGAAATGCCATGATAGGTAGGTATGGTGGCTGTTTTGAGGAAGATATAAGGAGGCTTATGTGTGATAGAGCATATAGTATCACGGGGTTTGAATGCACCGGCTAAGTTTGCACCAACTCTCGAGGTGAGAAAGGGCAATGCACGGTACCGAAGAGGCTAGCAATGATGGAAGGGTGAGAGTGCGTATAATCCATGGACTCAACATTAGTCATAAAGAACTCACATACTTATTGCAAAAATCTATTAGTCATTGAAACAAAGTACTACGCGCATGCTCCTAGGGGGATAGATTGTTAGGAAAATACCATCGCTCGTCCCCGACTGCCACTCATAAGGAAGAAAATCAATAAATACCTCATGCTCCAACTTCGTTACATAACAGTTCACCATACGTGCATGCTACGGGAATCACAAACTTCAACACAAGTATTTCTACAATCCACAACTACCCACTAGCATGACTCTAATATCACCATCTTTCTATCGCAAAACTATTGCAAGGAATCACATATATCATATTCAGTGATCTACAAGTTTTATGTAGGATTTTATGACTAACCATGTGAATGACCAATTCCTGTCATCTCTCTAAATAGATATAAGTGAAGTAAGAGAGTTTAATTCTTTCTAAAAAAGATATGCCCATGCTCTAACAAATATAAGTGAAGCAAAAGAGCATTCTACAAATGGCGGTTTTCTATGTGAAGAGAAACAGGCAATCCAAACTTCAAATGATATAAGTGAAGCACATGAAGCGTTCTATAAAGCCATACTCAAAAGATATAAGTGAACTGAAATGAGCATTCTATAAATCAACCATGGAATATCTCATACCAACATGGCGCATCAAAGAAAAGTGAAAACTAAATGCAAAATACGCTCCAAGATTTGCACATATCGCATGAACGAAACGAATCCGAAAACATACCGATACTTGTTGAAGAAAGATGGGATGCCTTCCGGGGCATCCCCAAGCTTAGACACTTGAGTCTCCTTGAATATTTACTTGGGGTGCCTTGGGCATCCCCAAGCTTGAGCTCTTGCCTCTCCTCCTTCTCCTCATATCGAGACCTCCTCGATTCTTGATCACTTCATCTACACAAAACTCAACAGAAAGTTCGGTAAGAGCCGTTAGTATAATAAAGAAAATCACTACTCTAAGTACTGTTGCAAACCAATTCATAATTTTTTTGCATTGTAGATACTGTAATATAACTTTTCCATGGCTTAATCCACTGATAGAAATCGATAGTTTCGTCAAAACAAGCAAACAATGCATCAAAAACAGAATCTGTTTTAAACAGGACAGTCTGTAGTAATCTGAAAATTCACCATACTTATGGTACTCCAAAACTTCTGAAAAAATTAGGAAAAATAAACAATTTGTATAGAAATACAGTGCAAAAGGTTTCAGAACCGTTTGACGTTCCAGTAAAAAACGTAAAATCGCGCACTACGGCCAAAGTTTCTATTTTGCACCGCACGAACCAACAAGCAATGTAAACATCCTAAAGGCAAATCTTGGCACATTATTTTTATAATACAATGGATTTGTACTTTATAAAAGCACAAAACAGAAATAAATGACTCTATAAAACTTTCGGGTTGTCTCCCTGGCAGCGCTTTCTTTAAAGCCATTAAGCTAAGCATATAGTGCTCAAGTAATGGATCCACCCGGATCCCAAGGTATATCAAAGCCATTTTTAATTAACAATGATTTGTGATTTAGTAGTGAGCAAAAAGTAACATATATCATGCAACAACAAAGTCTAACTCTCTTTCTATGCATCGGCATGTCATAAAAGAACAATTCATGCACACATAGTAAAGGCCAATGCATAGTATAAACAGTCTCTTGCAATTTTATCATATTGGAAACATGGAGAGGCGGAGATGTAGTTCCTCTCTCATAAAAATTGCAAGTAGGAGCAGCAAGCACATGCATATTATATCTATCAAAATCATCATGTGTAACGGTAAAATGCAACCCATCAATATAATCCTTAATAAGGGCAAACTTCTCCGATATAGTGTAGTCAGGAGAATTCAAAAAGATAATAGGACTATCATGCGTGGATGCAATATAAACAATTTCATGTTTAACATAAGGAACTATAGCAAGTTCATCTCCATAAGCATAATTCATATTGGCATCTTGGCCACAAGAATAGAAAGCATCAAGTTCATCAAAAAGGGATTTTTCAAACGAATCAACGGGATCATAACAATCATCATAGCAATCATCCTTTGGTAAGCACGAAGGGAAATTAAACAATGTATGAGTTGAAGAGTTACTCTCATTAGAAGGTGGGCACGGGTAGCTAATCTGCTCTTCCTCCTTTTGTTCTTCGCTCTCCTCATCATCTTTTTCATCCAATGAGCCTCCAATTTCATCAATTCCTTCTTCCATAGACTCCTGCAAAATATTAGTCTCTTCTTGGGCAGTGGAGGAGTCCTCAATATATGGTTTAACATAGGCCTTAGAAGCATAATTATCATAACAATATTTAAGTATGGCAAAATTTTCAGATTTGTAAAGAGTAGCATCATACTTTCCAGTCAAAGAAGCAATTTCATAAGCACCCTTAAAAGCAACAAAATCTTCAATTTATTTAACATCATAGTAATTATAAACACCCTTAGCATACGAAGATACGATTCCATTATCACTAAACTCACATTGGTAGGGAAGGTGTTTCTTAGGGTCTTCAAAACAACAAGTAAAATCATATATTTCACATAAATTCCAAGCATAGCGTTGCAAACAATGAATTTGATCCACTAAAAGTTTCACTTTTTGAGATAAGCGGTGTCGCACATAACAAGCATGCTCATATAAAGATTTGCCCTCAACTAAGCTAGTTGGGGTTTCAGCACAAACACATAGGGATCGAAGATGATCCAAGTAAAAAGCTTCAGGAGTGTGATAGATTCTGAGTGGTTCTTCAACCATTGGTATAGCAGGTAGAACTAATTTTTTTTGGTATTTTGCGTTTCCTACCCATAAGTAAAGATAGAAAACAAGAGCACAAAATAAAAACTACTTAGTGATAAAGCAAACAAGCACACACGAGAATATTCACCCCACGCTATAACTCCCCGACAACGGCGCCAGAAAAAGGTCTTGATAACCCACAAGTATAGGGGATCAATAGTAGCCTCTTTCGATAAGTAAGAGTGTCGAACCCAACGAGGAGCTAAAAGTAGAACAAATATTCCCTCAAGTTCTATCGACCACCGATACAACTCCACGCACGCTTAACATTCGCTTGACCTAGAACAAGTATGAAACTAGAAGTACTTTGTAGGTGTTGTTGGATAGGTTTGCAAGAATATAAAGAGCACGTAAATAAAAACTAGGGGCTGTTTTAGGTAAAGAAGTAATAAAGTTAGTATAGCAAGTGTGGAAAAGTGGTGGTAGGAGTTGCGAAATTGTCCCTAAGCAATTGACTACTTTACTAGACCGATAGCAAGTTTTATGTGGGAGAGGCCACTGCTAGCATGTCATCCCTCACTTGGAATTCTATGCACTTATGATTGGAACTATTAGCAAGCATCCGCATCTACTAACGTTCATTAAGGTAAAAACCAACCATAGCAAGATATATTGGTCCCCCTTCAATCCCGTATGCATCAATTTCTATGCTAGGTTGAAGCTTCTGTCACTCTTGCCCTCCAATACATAGTCCTATCAACATACAACTAACCCTATGGTGTGATCCACGCATGCGCTCATATGATGGGCACCAAAGGAAAACAACATAACCACAAGCAAATTAAACCAACCATAGCAATTCACCAATTACCGATAGGACAACGAAAATCTACTCAGACATCATAGCATGTCAACACATCATTGGATAATAATATGAAGCATAAAGCACCATGTTCAAGTAGAGGGTACAACGGGTTGCGGGAGAGTGGACCGCTGTAGATAGATGGGGGAAGGTGATGAAGATGTTGGTGAAGATGACAAAGGTGTTGGTGTAGATTGCCGTCACACGATGATGGCCCCGGCGGAGTTCCGGTGCCACCGGGAGAGAGGGGGAGAGGGCCCCCTTCTTCTTTCTTCTTTCTTGACGATCTCCCTAGATGGGAAAAGGGTTTCCCCTCTGGTCCATGGCCTCCATGGCAGCGGAGGGGCGAGAGCCCCTCCGAAATTGGATCTGTCTCTCTATGTTTCCGCGTTCCCCGATTCTTCCCTTTCACCGTTTCTTATATTCCCGGAGATCCGTAACTCCGACTGGGCTGAAATTTGGACACGATTTTTATCTGGATATTGGCTTTCTTGCGGCTAAAGAAGGGCACCAACCGCCTTACGGAGTGTCCACGAAGGCCCAGGGCGCGCCTGACCCCCTGGAGCGCGCCCCTCACCGTCGTGGGCCCCTCGGGCATCGTCTCGCGTTGATTCCACTTCCCAAAATTCACATATATTCCAAAAAAATCTCCATCAGTTTTTATCCCGTTTGGACTTCGTTTGATATGGATTTTCCGCGAAACAAAAAACTTGCAACAAACAGGAACTGGCACTGGGCACTGGATCCATATGTTAGTCCCAAAAATAGTATAAAAATTTGCCAAAAGTATGTAAAAGTTGTAGAATATTGGCATGGAACAATAAAAAATATAGATACGACGGAGACGTATCACATCGCTACCGTTGTGACTGCGGCGAGATGTTTACTATTATGATTAGCTAGGAATACGAGATAGACTAGGATTTGTTCTGGCTTGTCTTGCACTCCAAGTTCACCATGTACTCCTATATGTATGCCCACGGAGCTCAAGCAATAAACATTGATTCCACCAATCCCTCTCTATCCCTTCTTACACAAAGGCACAGGTGGAAGTTACGGTAATGTCTTACGGGAATCAACCTGGCTAGTGATTTGGAGGCTTGCACTTTCATCTTCTAAGGTAGAAAGTCCAATTTCAAGGCTCATAGCCTTGCCAAGCATGCTCTAGGAGTTTTTGAGGGATGCATATGTGGCTCATTCTGCCTCATGATCTAGTTTGTATCCCTAATAACATTGAGTAATAAAGTGGAGCATGTTTAGAATTTTTTAAAATCAAAACTCATATATTAAATGAGGAGAATGGAGTTTTAGAGTGTTACAAGACCCCACCGAGCACGGCCTGATAATTACTCGATTACCACACTTTTCCCTAATTTCTTAGCACTAGCGATAACCCATAGTTTAGTCTCGTCGACAACAATTTTGAGAAGGATTGGCGGCGATACGCTCTTGGGTCGGAAGACCCTAGTATTCCAGTCATTCTATATTGTCCAAGTCACAAGCATGGTGATTGATGCCATCGGTCGCCTATTGCAGTTGGCCATGTCGGTTCTATTATCCCACCATTTGAAGAGGGATTCGTGGAGGTGCCACGCAATGGTGTCTGTCGTGGAATTGTCATGGCAGATGTCCTAGTGTGAGGACTTAGTCGTGGAGCCATCACGATGAGGTTAGCTTAAAGGGGTTAATCAGGACAAAGGACACGATGAGTTTTATACTGGTTCGGCCCCTTACAATGAAGGTAAAAGCCTAGTCCAGTTTGTAGTTGGTATTGCTAGGGTTTCGATGAGCAGGGAGCGAATACGCTTGACCCGGATCTCGATCTGTTGTTTCTTGTCCTAAGCCGCCGCTAGGTCGTCCCCTTATATACACAGGTTGACGTCCTGCGGCCCTCAGGGTCCCGACCAGTTTATACAACGTGACCGGCTCGGTGACCTTTCTCATATACCTTACAATACAAGTTTACATACATGGCAGTTTATAATCATGGGCCTTAAGCCGCCTTCGGGTCTCGGCTCTCTACCAACCCTATCTATGAACCGCCACATGCTCTTGGGCTTCCTTGAGATGGGTCGTTATAGGGATGACCCGGCCCATCCTGGGCGGGTCATACCTATTAGTTATTTCCCCAACATTAGGCCCCAGGTTGATTTGAACTTGTTCATGTCAATCTCCAAAACTTAGAAAAATCCTTCCATATCCGCTGCGAAAACCTTATAACCCGCCATGACGTCATCTCCAAAAATTTCGGAAACCCGCCACGACATCATCTTTTAACGGATCTTTATCTTAATGTCTTTCTGAAAATCAAGGCGTCCAATTAGCTGGATAACCATCATTTGGCCTCCTCTTCTTCCGCGCCTGCCTGTTTCCCTGTCTCCTTATAAATAGGACCGTAGAGCCACCTTCCACTCTTATCCTTCTCCTTTCTTCTTCCTTGCAATGCGTCGCCCCGTACGAACCTCGCCGCCGTCGACCTCCGTCCTCGACCTCAACTCCGGCCGCTGCATCGCCCTGAGTAGACCAGAAAACTGTGGCGCCACTCCGCTATCCTAATAGCATAAGTAAGCCTTCTGTCCCTCGTCATGGATCCATCATTAGGATTTGTCGGTGTTCATCGGTGTTCGTCGCTGTCCTTCCTTCTCTTTATTTAGATCCATAGGTTAGATTCAAAAACCATAGGAAACTTGCACGGTAGCAGTTTTAGCACTTGTTTTGATACTACAATATATATCCCCACCACAACAGATCTCCTCTAGGGCACCTCTTCTTTTCCACTATCACGAATTTATTTCCTTTTTTTGAACTACGGTAGATCCAAATTTGCAACCTCAATTTGCGGAATCTGTTTGTCCCAATACTTAGCAAATTTTGCTTTCGGCAATTCTTGAATATCTTAGTCATGGCGACTTATTCTGCCGCTTATCTTTACTCCATATATCATTAGCCCTCGCTTAAGCCGCCATTATAAACATGTACTATAATTGTTAACTTGCAATCCCACCAACTAACGTGAGCCGGCAATTTATTTCCTTTTAGATTATCCTTTCACCATGCCGCCGAAGACGATGACAACTTGCAACTAGGTTCGTTCCACAGCCACCGAAAGCACTTTGAAGGATTTTGTCACTGTTGGATATTTACCAGAGAAAAGTGTCATGCAATATCGTGCTCCTAACCCAGATGAAGAAAGACCTCAACCAAAAGGTGGTGAAATCATTGTCTTTACAAATCATATGAATCGGAGCTTCTCACTGCCCGGCTCAAAATTCTTTAGGGATGTCCTACACTTTTTCAAGCTCCATCCGCAAGATATTGGACCCAATTCCGTATCGAACATCTGTAACTTCCAGGTTTTTTTGTGAAGTATACCTTCAAGAAGAACCTAGTGTCGAGATTTTCAGAGAATACTTCTACCTGAACCGCCAGAACGAATACACCAACGGTCCTAGCTTGGAACTTGGCGGGATTTCAATTCAACGCAGACGAGACGCCATCTTCCCTCAAGTAGTCATGCCAAGCCATCCTAAGGACTGGAATCAAACATGGTTCTACTATAAAGACATCTCACCGTCTGATGAAAATCCGATGCTGGGTTATTGTGCTGATCGTCTCGACGCAAAGTACCAACTTCCTGATAAACTCACCCCCGCTGAACACAAGAAACTTGTCCCCACAATCAGAAGAGTTCAAGCCTTGCTAGGAAATGGTTTGACCGGAGTCGACTCAATCCGCTGCTGGGTCGCATGGCGGATCATACCTTTAAGCCGCCGACCCGGCTTGATGTGTTCAAACACCAGAGGAACTGATGATCCTTTACGTCATAGCTCTCTGCGAAGACTGAAGAGGCCATCGTTGAGATGGCAACCACACTTGTCAATAGCAAATATGAAGACTACAGCCTAGTGGGTTTGAACCCTTTCTGCAAGCTTAACCCGGCGCCAGAGGTAAATCTTTTGACTTCTTTTTCCTCAGCAGTTAATTATTGCATGGACTTCAACATGTTATCCTTCCACAGGCTAAATCTGACTTCTGGAAGGCCAAATATGACCATGAGGCTGCCAAAAAGGCTAAGGCTGCTGCGAGAGCCGCCAAAAAGACCGCCAGGAAGTCTAAGAAGAAACCCACTGCCTCTGATTTACTTAAGATGGATGATACCTCTGAGTCAGAGGTAGCCCTTGACTCTCTTGGCCTATTTTTTAACAACCTTATTGACACTGACTATTGCCAGGATGACACGGGGGCCAGCCAGGCAGTCGAAGAAGAGGTAACTATTATTTCCTCCGACTCAGAACCTTTACCAAGGCAGAAACTTCGGCGGGTAACCCGGAAAGTAAGGTTTTCACACCCCTTGGCTTATTTGGATCCTCATTTTCTTTTGAAACGATAGCAACATGAGAGCGCCGCCAGACCCGGACCGGTGGAGATGACGATTTATCCTCCGGCTTACCGAATACTTCTCGGAAACGCCAAAATGAGTTTTTTAACCTTAACCCTTGTATTTATCAATGAGCTACTTTTATTAGTCACCCAATTTTGATTCCATTTTTGCAGGAGATTTCCCGTTCTTCTTCTGGCGACTCATCTCAAACTCAACTGCCGGCTTTCAAGACTGCCCCCGGGTAAGATAATTATCTTTCTTCTATACCTTTATAACTTATCATTATACTGACTTGCCCAAAATTCTCTTTAGCGGTCAAGCGAAGCCCAAAAAAGCAAAGGTGAAAAAACCGGCCGAAGATCCAAAAACCGCTGAATCGGATCAGCCAACCCTTGTACCAGAAAACTTTGAAGCACCGGAAGATCCTGCTATCGACGCTCGACCGGATTTACCTGAGCCGTCTGTCGACAAAACCATTCTTGATCCATCAACTGTTGAACCGTCAAGCTCAGCTAACCCGCCAGAGACTGACAACGATGATGTTTTAATCACTGGCACCAGATTTGTTGAACCCGGGAATCCAACTATACTAGCGAGACACTCTGCCAAACAGGAAGTCATGGAAAGACGGAAAGTGAGGTTCGATGTCTCCCACTATGCTCAATTGAGTAATAGTGAAGTGCTATCTGGTTATCTCAGTCAAGTGCACTCCAGCCGTGATTTAAAAATTGAGATGGTCAAACAGATGCACCAAAAGTATGAGGTACGCTCTCCGGCTTATATAAGTTATATATCCTGCCCCCCCAATCTTCTGATTATGATAAACTTGAATGATTAGTAGACTTGAGATGTTTATAAGCTTCTGTTCTAGACTTCCTCCAAGTACAGTTAAAAACTTTAAACCAGATTCTAATGATAGCATAATTTTGCATCTATAGCCCCCAAGGGCCGGTTTAATCAGTAGGAATGAGCCAGTCCTATTAGTCATTATGTAAGAGACCAAAACATAACTTCATATCCCTCATGAGTCAGCTGGGTCTGTCAACAGCACACCCGGCTAATCCTTAACAAGAAAAAACAAGCAATATCCATTAGCCCCCAAGTGCCAAGTGTTATTGCCTACAAAACACTTGGGACTTCTTGGAAAGAACCAGTTCCTTTAAAATTTCACTGATAGACATTAGCCCCCAAGTGCCAAGTGTTGTTTGCTTTTAAAGCACTTGGGACTTGTTTTTTATAACCTGTCATGAAACTTAACGAACTTATACTGTATGCAGGCTGCGACCACTGAATTGGAAGCTCAATTGTCTGAGGCCAAGACCCGTCTGGCGACTCGGGAGACTGAGACAAAGAAGGCTGAATCCAAATTCCAGTTGAGTGTGTCTGAAGCAGAGAAATTGAAAACCAGCTTTACTATGGAGAAAGAGGCTTGGGTAAATGAGAAGACTGCCTTGACGCAGCGGGCTGAGAAAGCCGAGGTGGCTCTGGAAGAGGTTACCACTGAACTCACCGGTTTAAAGAACCGTGTGTCTCAGATGGTTTCTGCAATCTTCAGTAAGTCTCCTTGTTGTTTACCCAAAGTAAATATTTGTCATCATAATATGAGCCACCACTTAACCAATTGTGTAAACTTTGCAGGTCCCAGGATTAGCAATCTGAGCCGAGACACGTTTGTCAAGCTCAAGGCGGTTTACACACTTGTTGAGCAATTATACACTGGATCTTAGCGGACTCTTGCCACTATCTCCCCCGCAAATCAAGAACCAAACTTATTAAGTGATGTCTTGAAGAAGTTTTCCATCTTGCCCGCTAGGTTCCAAGAAATCAAGCGATCCTGTGCTAGAGCCGGAGCTGTGACAACTTTGAGCTGTGCCAAAGCCTAGGTACCGGAGTTAGACCCAGCGGACGTAGCCAGTGGGTATCCCAGTCTCAAGGAAGATGGAACTCTTTTTGATCAACAAGACTTTGCTTGTTGTGTCAAGGAGATTCGCCCTCATGCTACAATCATTGCCGAAGAGACCAAGCTCACCAAGTATCAGCCGGGTTATGACGCAGATAATTAGAAGATGGCGACTCCTTCATATAAAGTGATGGACTTAATCCCGCCGATTCGTAAGCACACTTTCACCCCTGATATTGAGCCATCTGACTTGATTGATGACGAGGCTGAATTTGTCACCCTACGTGGCTTTGATTGGTCCAAACCAAACTTCTAGACGGTGGTGGATGAGGACGAACCGGCAAGGGCTGAGCCGCCACCTTCAAGTGAGCCAGGCCAAGATTCATGAACCGGGGCCGGTTTATCATCTGCTGTATGTGAGACTGAAAAATAGTTATCCTTTTGGGCTCGAAACGCCTTGTAATAGGCTAGCTTTAAACTTCTTTTTTTGCTATGTCATCGTGCATATTGTGCTGTTTATAATACTTCTTTATCCATCATGCGAAGATATGCTATATATGCCTGATGATATTATCAATCTTGAATCTGTTCCTACATACAACAGATGAAAAAGTGTCCTGGCGGTTTACCGCTGGATGGGTTGTAGTGCCCCAACATGAACTTATCATGATTTATAACCAAGGATGGTCGAAATAATAATCATATATGATTAAGAATATATCATACCTCTGATATTGGATCACACTTGTTGGTTTATGATGACCCACAAGTATAGGGGATCTATCGTAGTCCTTTCGATAAGTAAGAGTGTCGAACCCAACGAGGAGCAGAAGGAAATGACAAGCGGTTTTCAGCAAGGTATTCTCTGCAAGTACTGAAACAAGTGGTAACAGATAGTTTTGTGATAAGATAGATTGTAACGAGCAACAAGTAACAAAAGTAAATAAAGTGCAGCAAGGTGGCCCAATCCTTTTGTAGCAAAGGACAAGCCGGACCAAACTCTTATAATAGGAAAAGCGCTCCCGAGGACACATGGGAATATCGTCAAGCTAGTTTTCATCACGTTCATATGATTCGCGTTCGATACTTTGATAATTTGATATGTGGGTGGACCGGTGCTTGGGTGCTGTTCTTACTTGAACAAGCATCCCACTTATGATTAACCTCTATTGCAAGCATCCACAACTACAACAAAAGTATTAAGGTAAACCTAACCATAGCATGAAACATACGGATCCAAATCAGCCCCTTACGAAGCAACACATAAACTAGGGTTTAAGCTTCTGTCACTCTAGCAACCCATCATCTACTTATTACTTCCCAATGCCTTCCTCTAGGCCCAAATAATGGTGAAGTGTTATGTAGTCGACGTTCACATAACACCACTAGAGGCTAGACAACATACATCTTATCAAAATATCAAACGAATACCAAATTCACATGGCTACTAATAGCAAGACTTCTCCCTTGTCCTCAGGAACAAACGTAATTACTCACAAAGCATATTCATGTTCATAATCAGAGGGGTAATAATATGCATATAGGATCTGAACATATGATCTTCCACCAAATAAACCAACTAGCATCAAATACAAGGAGTAATCAACACTACTAGCAACCTACTAGCACCAATCCCGGACTTTGAGACAAGAATTGGATACAAGAGATGAACTAGGGTTTGGAGATGAGATGGTGCTGGTGAAGATGTTGATGGAGATTGCCCTCTCCCGATGAGAGGAGCGTTGGTGATGACGATGATGATGATTTCCCCCTCCCGGAGGGAAGTATCCCCGGCAGAACAGCTCTGCCGGAGCTCTAGATTGGTTCCGCCAAGGTTCCGCCTCGTGGCGGCGGAGTCTCGTCCCGAAAAGTTCCTCTTTATTTTTTTCTCATCGAAAGACTTCATATAGGAGAAGATGGACGTCGGAGAGCCACCAGGGGGCCCACGAGGTAGGGGGCGCGCCCTAGGGGGGCGCCCTAGGGGGGGCACCCCCACCCTCGTGAGCAGGGTGTGGGCCCCCTGGCCTTCATCTTTGGCGAGGATTTTTCTTTATGTATTTTAAGATGTTCTGTGGAGTTTCAGGACTTTTGGAGTTGCGCAGAATAGGTCTCTAATATTTGCTCCTTTACTAGCCCAGAATTCCAGCTGCCGGCATTCTCCCTCATTATGTAAACCTTGTAAAATAAGAGAGAATAGCCATAAGTATTGTGACATAAAGTGAAATAACAGTCCATAATACAATAAATATCGATATAAAAGCATGATGCAAAATGGACGTATCAACTTCCCCAAGCTTAGACCTCGCTTGTCCTCAAGCAAAAAGCCGATAACAATAAATATGTCCTCATGTTTAGAGGTAGAGGCGTAGACAAAAATAAAATACGGAGATGAAGGCATCATGATTATTCTCATAACAGTAACATATATAGATTTTGTCATATGATTACTTATGTTCAAGTGATTATCTATTCACAATGCAAAAGTATAAATCATAAACCTTATTGGGCTCCGACAAACTATAATCTCAGTCATTGAAGCAATTGCAATTTATCATAACATCGGAAAGAGTCTATGTCAGAGCTAAACAAACAAGTCCACATACTCAACTATCATTTAGTCCTCCATAATTGCTAACACTCACGCAATACTTGTGGTTACGAAGTTTTAATCGGGCACAGAGAAAGATAGGGGCTTATAGTTTTGCCCCACAACCTTTTACCTCAAGGTTAATGTCAACAATAATGGTTCATGCTCCCCTACATCCAATTAGATATATATATATATATATATATATATATCATGTTCTTTCCAACATGCTGAGCTTGCCGAAGGATAAAATGAAAAAGGAAAGGTGAAGATCACCATGACTCTTGCATAAGGTAGAAGATAATAATAAAGGATAAGCCCTTCGCAGAGGGAAGCAGAGGTTGCCATGCGCTTTTATGGTTGGATGCATAAAATCTCAATGCGAAAGAACGTCACTTTATATTGCCCCTTGTGATATGAACCTTTATTATGCAGTCCGTCGCTTTTATTACTTCCACATCACAAGATCGTATAAAGCTTATTTCTCCCACACCAATCAATCATACATATTTAGAGAAATTTTTATTGCTTTGCACCGATGACAACTTACTTGAAGGATCTTACTCAATCCATAGGTAGATATGGTGGACTCTCATGGCAAAACTGGTTTAGGGATTTTGGAAGCACAAGTAGTATTTCTACTTGGTGCTGAGAATTTGGCTAGCATGAGGGGGAAAGGAAAGCTCAACAAGTTAGAGGATCCATGACAACATACTTTATCTCAGATATAAGAAAGACATAACTCATTACGTTGTCTTCCTTGTCCAACATCAACTCTTTAGCATGTCATATTTTAATGAGTGCTCCCAATCATAAAAGATGTCAATGATAATATATCTATATGTGAAAATCTCTCTTTCCTTATTACTTCCTATTAATTGCAACAATGACCAAAGCTATGTCTGCCAACTCCCAACAACTTTTAATCATCATACTCTTTCTATGTGAAGTCATTACTCTCAATAAGATCAATATGAACTCTTTGTTTTTTTCTTCTCTCTTCTTTTATTCACCCAAGATCATGGCAAACTAATCAAGCCCTTGACTCAACACTAATCTTTATTGTATATAGCTCACGGACTCGATTACATAGAGAGATCAAAAAGCAAAACTCAAAACTAGATCATGCCATAAACTTTATTCTACTAGATCAAGATACTACTAATAGGATCGAACTAAGAAAAACGGTAAAGATAGGAGTTGTGATTGTGATACGATACCTGGGCACCTCCCCCAAGCTTGGTAGTTGCCAAGGGGAGTGCCCATACCCATGTGATTATATCTCCTTCTTTGTTGTCGGTGTAATATTCTTGGCGATGATTCCCCTCAGGATGCGGTTCTCCTCCTCGAGCTTATTGGCTTGCTGTTTGAGGTCCATTATTTCCTTATGAAGCTTTCCTGTGACAGCTAAAGCTCCTTGCACCCAAGGGTGTTGCATAGCTGCGGGAGAACAAGTGACACTCCTCTTCATATTTTCATAAGAAAGAAATCTAACATTAGAAGGGATAACCGAATTTGGAATAGCTGAGCTCTGTAGTTCCCCCATCGTGAACCCACCTCGGAGGAGAGAGGTGACTTCTTCATCCTCCATGGCATCTACTCTCATCAAGTCAGCCTCCATCTCTTCCTCCATTGCTGGCCCAAAGTGGTCAGCGTCGCTGTTTGCCCTTGGGAAGACATCTTGTTCTAATCTGCAGCAGCAACAACTCGAAAACAAAAACATAGGACATTTGCGTGATACGGGAGTCAAAACCTTCGGGAGGTTATATAATGAATTTTTACCGACCAAAATACATAACATGCAAGAAAACGGAGTTCGGAAGGCACACGAGGTGCTCACGAGGTAGGGGGGCGCACCCCAGGGGGGGGCACCCACCACCCTCCTGTCCTTCCCGGACTGCTACTTATTTTTCTATTTTTCTAAATATTCCAAAACGGAGAAATATTGCCTTAAAAATTGTTTTGGAGTCGGTTTACTTACCGTACCACATACCTATTCCTTTTCGGAGTCTGAAACACTCCGGAAAGTGTCCTTTATGTATTCCTTAGGGGTTACTGTTTCAATAATATTGGTTTCAACATTTATGGGATTACCTGAGATATAATGTTTGATTCTTTGACCGTTTACCACCTTCGGATTTGTGCCCTCGAAGTTGTTGATCTTTATGGCACCGGAGCGATAGACCTCTTCGATAACATAGGGGCCTTCCCATTTAGAGAGAAGTTTGCCTACAAAAAATCTTAAACGAGAGTTGTATAGCAATACATAATCACCTACATTAAACTCACGCTTTTGTATCATTTTGTCATGCCATCTTTTAACTTTTTCTTTAAACAACTTGGCATTTTCATAAGCTTGGGTTATCCATTCATCAAGTGAGCTAATATCAAATAACCTCTTCTCACCGGCAAGTTTAAAATCATAGTTGAGCTCTTTAATAGCCCAATATGCCTTATGTTCTAGTTCGAGAGGTAAGTGACATGCTTTTCCATAAACCATTTTATACGGAGACATACCCATAGGATTTTTATATGGAGTTCTATAAGCCCATAATGCACCATCGAGTTTCTTGGACCAATTCTTTCTAGACCTATTAACAGTCTTTTGCAAAATTAATGTGAGCTCTCTATTGCTCAACTCTACTTGACCACTAGACTGAGGGTGATAAGGAGATGCAATTCTATGATTAACATCATATTTAGCAAGCATTTTACGGAAAGCACCATGAATAAAGTGTGAACCACCATCAGTCATTAAATATCTAGGGACTCCAAACCTCGGGAAAATAACTTCCTTAAGCATTTTAATAGAAGTGTTATGATCAGCACTACTAGTTGGAATAGCTTCTACCCACTTAGTAATGTAATAAACACAAACTAGAATATGTGTGTATCCATTAGAGGCAGGAAAAGGTCCCATATAGTCGAAGCCCCAAACATCAAACGGTTCAATAACAAGTGAATAATTCATAGGCATTTCTTGACGTCTACTAATATTACCAATTCTTTGACATTCATCACAAGACAAGACAAACTTACGGGCATCCTTGAAGAGAGTAGGCCAATAAAAACCAGATTGCAATACCATATGTGCAGTTCTATCTCCAGCGTGGTGTCCTCCATAAGACTTGGAATGACATTTGCGTAGGATCTGTTCCTGTTCATGCTCAGGTACACAACGTCTAAGAACACCATCTACTCCTTCTTTATAAAGATGTGGGTCATCCCAAAAGTAATGTCTCAAGTCATAGAAAAACTTTTTCTTTTGCTGGTATGTGAAGCTAGGTGGTATAAATTTAGCAACAATATAATTAGCATAATCAGCATACCATGGAGTACTACGAGAAGTACTTATAACATTTAATTGTTCATCAGGAAAGCTATCATTAATAGGTAGTGGGTCATCAAGAATATTTTCTAACCTAGAGAAGTTGTCTGCAACGGGGTTCTCAGCTCCCTTTCTATCCACAATATGCAAATCAAATTCTTGTAGCAAGAGAACCCATCTAATAAGTCTAGGTTTAGCATATTTCTTCTCCATAAGATATTTAATAGCAGCATGATCAGTGTGGATAGTTACTTTAGAATCAACAATATAAGGTCTGAACTTATCACAAGCAAATACAACTGCTAAAAGTTCTTTTTCAGTAGTAGCATAATTTCTTTGAGCATTGTCTAGAGTCTTACTAGAATAATGGATAACATTTAATTTCTTATCAACTCTTTGCCCTAGAATAGCACCTACAGCATAATCGCTAGCATCACACATAATTTCAAAGGGTAAATTCCAATCAGGTGGCTGAACAATAGGTGCAAAGACTAATGCTTTCTTAAGTATTTCAAATGCTTCTACACAATCATCATCAAAGACAAATGGTATATCTTTTTGTAATAAATTAGTCAGAGGCCGAGAAATTTTTGAGAAGTCCTTAATGAACCTCCTATAAAATCCAGCGTGACCAAGGAAACTTCTTATACCTTTGATGTCCTTGGGACATGGCATCTTTTCAAAAACATCAACCTTGGCTTTATCAACTTCAATACCTCTTTCAGAAACTTTATGCCCCAATACAATACCTTCATTAACCATAAAGTGGCACTTTTCCCAATTCAAGACAAGATTAGTTTCTTCACATCTCTGCAAAACTCGATCAAGATTGCTCAAGCAATCATCAAAAGAAGATCCATAGACGGAAAAGTCATCCATGAAAACCTCACAAATCTTTTCACAAAAGTCAGAGAATATAGCCATCATGCATCTTTGAAAGGTAGCAGGTGCATTACATAAACCAAAAGGCATACGTCTATAAGCAAAAGTATCAAAAGGGCATGTAAAAGTAGTCTTTGATTGATCTCTAGCCGACACAGGTATTTGAGAGAAACCAGAATAACCATCTAGAAAGCAATAGTGTGTATGTCTGCATAATCTTTCTAGCATTTGATCAATAAAAGGTAAGGGGTAATGATCTTTCTTAGTAGCTTTATTTAATTTGCGGAAATCAATTACCATCCTATAACCTGTGATAATTCTTTGTGGAATCAATTCATCTTTATCATTAGGAACAACAGTAATACCTCCCTTCTTAGGGACACAATGGACAGGACTTACCCACTCACTATCAGCAACGGGATAGATTATACCTACCTCCAGAAGCTTTAGTCTTTCTTTTCTTACCACTTCTTTCATTTTAGGATTCAGACGTCATTGAGGATCACGAACTGGTTTGCCATCTACTTCCAAATTTATTTTATGTTGACATAGAGTCGGACTAATGCCCTTAAGATCATCAAGAGTATATCCAATAGCAGCACGATGCTTGTTCAGAGTTTTCAATAATCTTTCTTCTTCATGCTCTAAAAGGGTAGAACTAATAATAACAGGATATATCTTCTTTTCATCAAGATAAGCATATTTAAGATTATCAGGCAAAGGTTTAAGCTCAAACACGGGATCACCCTTGGGTGGAGGAGGATCCCCTAAAATTTCAACAGGCAAATTATGTTGCAGAATAGGTTCCTGTTTAAAGAATACTTCATCTATTTCCCTTCTTTCATTCATGAACATATCATTTTCATGGTCTAGCAAATAGTGTTCTAAAGGATCACTAGGAGGTACGACAATAGAAGCAAGACCAATAATTTCATCCTTACTAGGTAATTCTTCCTCACGATGTTGTTTACTAAATTTAGAGAAATTAAACTCATGAACCATATTATCCAAGCCAATAGTAACAACATTCTTTTCGCAATCTATCCTAGCATTAATAGTGTTCAAGAAGGGTCTACCAAATATAATGGGACAAAAGCTATCTTGCGGAGAAGTAAGAACAAGAAAATGAGCGGGATATTTAGTTTTCCCACACAAGACTTCAACATCTCTAACAATTCCAATTGGTGAAATAGTATCTCTATTGGCGAGTTTAATTGTGACATCAATACCTTCTAACTCAGCAGGTGCAATTTCATTCTTAATTTCTTTGTATAAAGTATGCGGTATAACAGTAGCACTCGCACCCATATCACATAAGCCATGATAACAATGATCTCCTATTTTAACAGAAATAACAGGCACGCCTACCACAGGTCTATGTTTATCTTTATCACAAGGTTTAGCAATTCGAACTGAATAACATGCCCATCAATATTATCAGACAAGAGATCTTTAACAATAGCAATATTAGGTTCTACTTTGACTTGCTCAGGAGGTGTATAAGTTCTAATATTGCTTTTACGAACAACAGTTGAAGCTTTAGCATGATCCTTTATTCTAACAGGGAAAGGTGGTTTCTCAACATAAGAAGTAGGAACAATAGGATCATTATAAGTGACAGTCTTTTCTTCAACTTTAATAGGTGCAGCTACTTTTACTTCTATGAGAGGATGATATTTAAAACACTTCTCCTTTGGGAGATCAACATAAGCAGCAAAAGATTCACAGAAAGAAGCTACTATCTCAGAGTCAAGTCCATATTTAGTGCTAAACTTACAGAAAATATCGGTGTCCATAAAATATTTAACACAATCAAACTTAGGTGTCATACCTGACTCTTTACCTTCGTCGAGGTCCCAATCTTCAGAGTTGCATTTAATTCTATCCAATAAATTCCATTTAAATTCAATAGTCTTCATCATAAAAGAGCGAGCACAAGAAGTATCGAGCATGGTGCGATTGTTTTCAGAAAGCCGAGAATAAAAATTTTGAATGATCATTTCTCTTGAGAGCTCATGATTGGGGCATGAATATAACATTGATTTACGACTCCCCCAAGCTTGAGCGATGCTTTCTCCTTCGTGAGGCCAGAAATTATATATATAATTGCGATCACGATGAACAAGATGCATAGGGTAATACTTTTGATGAAATTCCAACTTCAATCTTTTATAGTCCCATGATCTCATATCATCACATAGCCTATACCATACCAATGCGTCTCCCTTCAAAGATAAAGGGAAGACCTTCTTCTTAGCAACGTCATCGGGTATACCTGCAAGCTTAAATAATCCACAAACTTCATCCACATATATTAAGTGCTCATCAGGATGCTTTGTTCCATCTCCTGTAAAAGGGTTAGCTAGCAGTTTTTCCATCATACCCGAAGGAAATTAAAAAAGGAGTTTCATTTTCAATAGGTTCAGTAGGTTGAGGAGCAACTCTTTGCTCTACTGGACGGGGTGAAGATACCCCAAACAAGCCCCTCAGAGAATTACTTTCCATAGTAACAAGTGACAGTAAATTTCAGCACACTATATAAATTTTTCCTTACCATATTCCACCTACCAAAGGCGCTACACTCCCCGGCAACGGCGCCAGAAAGGAGTCTTGATGACCCACAAGTATAGGGGATCTATCGTAGTCCTTGCGATAAGTAAGAGTGTCGAACCCAACGAGGAGCAGAAGGAAATGACAAGCGGTTTTCAGCAAGGTATTCTCTGCAAGTACTGAAACAAGTGGTAACAGATAGTTTTGTGATAAGATAGATTGTAATGAGCAACAAGTAACAAAAGTAAATAAAGTGCAGCAAGGTGGCCCAATCCTTTTGTAGAAAAGGACAAGCCGGAACAAACTCTTATAATAGGAAAAGCGCTCCCGAGGACACATGGGAATATCGTCAAGCTAGTTTTCATCACGTTCATATGATTCGCGTTCGATACTTTGATAATTTGATATGTGGGTGGACCGGTGCTTGGGTGCTGTTCTTACTTGAACAAGCATCCCACT